>NW_017729032.1:252682427-252693632 GCF_001723915.1 Gavialis gangeticus | reverse complement strand
CCAAGTCCAACACGGCATCCCCCCTGGTGGGGCTGTGCACCTACTATATTTGGATAGTAGGTATTAACTGCTGATAAATGTTTCTCAGACTTATTAATACTTGCTGTGTGCATCTACACTTGCATTAATGAGCTGTTGATACCATGCATTAAGTTTAGTACCTCTAATATGAGGTACTACATAAATGCACAGTAGCTAGCACTAATGCACGGTAGGAATGGTGCATTTTTTTTTTGTGATGCTTAGTATGCAGTAGGCTAATTCTTTTGTGCATTAGCATAGTTTTTGCTGTGACATGCTAATGCACAGTAGAATTAGTCTACTGCGCATTAAACGTCTCAGGTAGGTGTGCCCACTATGATTTAAATATATAACCTGCTAAGTGTAATGTGTTATAATACACTTACTGATATCATAAAGATAAAAAATTCAGATCCATTATATAAATGTGGACTGGAACATAGGTTACACATATCACAGGATTATCCAAATTGGCTGGAGGAAAGCAGAATTTAGTTTAACTACTTTTGACACTTATGGGCGTACTCTTATGAACAAGAGCTATTCCACTAGAACAGCAAGTGCAGAATCAGGAGTTAGGTTTTGTGCTCAGGGACATGGGCAAATCTCAAATTTTGAAAAGGGGATTTGCAGATGATGAGGTGCATCATCTCATAGAAAGCAACACAGATTTTTCTCCAGTTAAAAATAAACTAGAGGCCTTACTAATATGCTAGGGGGCTAGGGCTGTATTACTCATTTAAGGCTGAAGCAAAAACAAATATAGCTCCATTAACATGAATTAAAAACAAATCTGCAGGAGTATGAAATAGGAGCTTTATTACCAAGAGCAGCTAACAGACAGCAGAATTGAAAAACAAAGAATGCCTTGATTGGTGGAATATGAAATCCATTAAAAAGAAGAGAGGGTTGTTAAAACCGGTGGGATGAAGACTTTAGAAGAGATCAGATAGATTATAATGTGCCATGAAGTCAGTGGATTCCCTCAACACTGTCTGATTAGAAATGCTGCTGCCACTGCCAGGCAGTTGGTTTTAAATTTCGGTGGACCAGGAATCAAAGGTGAGGAGGGGTGCAGGTGCACCAGTGCACCCCTCCTGGATCCACTCGTGCTCAGTGTAATGCTCTCTTTGCTTCCCAGGACATATCCTTACATCTTATATTTGGATAAGGTAACCATGTGCTTCATAAAATATACAAAGTGGACCTAAAACAGACAGAGATCAATGGCACAGAATTTCCCCTGTGGAATGAGTGAGGAGACATAATAGAAGCAGTCTCCATTAAACCTGATCCTTCACTGACAAAATCAGACAGTCCTATCACTTTTAATGATAGCATGTAACTATTATTCAGGGCTGTTCAACCTGTGAGTGTAGGCCACATGCTGTGCTATGGTGCATGTCTGTCCCCCATGTTGCATTATGGGAGCATGCACCCCTACCCCCCAGATCATTCCTATGCCCCCTGTGCTCTGTGTGCCATGGCATGTGGGCCGCTCCCACCAAGCCACACAGTGGGCACCTGCTTTACTCCATTCTACACTGCTATGATGGAGTCCGTTGAGCCAACTGGCCATGGGGTCCCTCAGTCTTGGCCCCAGAGGCAAGGTAAGGCAGCAGAAGGTGGAGAAGAAGCTGCAAGAGTGATTTGGGTGGGGTGGGGATGACCAGTGCCTAGATCTAGAGCTGCATTTTAAATCCTCAGGGGCACTGTGGACTATCCATTAGATAGCCCTGATTTACACCATTATGAATTTACACCATTATCACCCATGTTCCTTTTGATGGACCATTATGGACAGGATATCTTTCAGGATGAGGACAGTAAAGGCCCAATAGCATTATAATGACCCCAGGAGATGGTGTGGGTGTAGCTTACTCCTCGCAGTCCACCTGTCCTCCTGACATCATGATCACCCTTCCTGCAGTTTTTCCTTTTCAAAATCCCAAGAGCAGTCTACCCCCTAATAGTCTATCCTGTGTCTCTCCTTGTAGAAGCAATCAGAAAATACTCAATTGTAATCAAGTGAAGGGTGGCATATAATGCTGCCACAGGAACACAACAGAGCACAGATGATAACTTAGTCATGACTTGGCTCTGCTTCCCCCTTGCTCAGTTGAGAATAGGCACGGTTTACCTCCAGCTACAGTAGTTCGGTACTACAAAAGGAAGAGAAAGAGGTGTAGCCAGCTTGGAAGCAACTGCTTTTAGCTGTGATCAGTTGCTGATGCACTAACACTTCTTATTGCCCGGTGAGAGCAGGTGGCAGGACTCATGTTTGAGAGGAACATATGTCACAGTTGGTTCTATGAGGTTACTTCATAACATTTACCTCTTTGGTGTCACTGCTAATTCCAGTTTGGTGTAGCTAATATGCTGTCTTCACCTTGATTTTACTGGGAATCCAACATGCACGTCTTTATCCAGACTTTAGCCCTGGAGACCTTTGACTTGTTTTAAGGGACAGCTATATTGTTGCATAGTCAGTAAAAGCTTAAACAAAAGTCCTAAACAGCTTGAATCTGCTGACTCAGTGGCTTCCTTGTATCTGCAGGTGTGGTTATAGCATCTAGTTTTGTTTCATAAAGCCATTTTGCAATCCAAGCGTTAATGATGATACTTACCCTTCATTAAGGCTCACATTTGCTAAATGTGCAGTGTGCAACTGCAGTCCAATTAGGAGGGAAACAAACAAAGTATTACGTAGGTTTTAAAGGGCAAAAATAGTCCTCAATGGTTTCTTCCTGTTTATTACCCACCAAGAACCTGAACATACTGGAGACTGACCTGATTGTTCTAATGGCAGTCAAGTATCCAAGTTATTTGCCCCAGTGAAAGGAAGGAAGGACTATAGAGGAAGAGACAGGAAAGAGTTTTGTTTCTTTTAGAATTAAAATATTTTCAAGATTGAAAAATAAACTAAATTGTCAGAGTTAAGATCAACAGCAGAGCTAGAACTGACCTTACATTTGTTTGAATCAGAATTAGTTTGAATCAGAATTTGCTTAGAAGCTGAAAGAATTATACTGATGTGAGAGCAGGAATAAGCCCTTGATTTTATTTTATTAACCAGCATCATCTTCTCCTTTATTTACAGCTGAATTGGGATGTTTCTTACAATTGCCTGTTTGTGGTATCGCACCAGAATCTTTCCTGAGACTACCTATGTCTCCCTCTTTCTTTTCTCCTCTTAAGCAAGGGGTGTCAAGGGGCCTGATTATCTGGTCCGTGCTGCTGCCTGTGGGTCTCAGACCAGTCCCACATACCACAGGCAGCACGCATCAGCGTGTGCAGCATATGGAGCCAGTTTGGCTGAATGCTGCACACAGCATGCAGAGTTGGAGCATACAGAGCTGATCTGCACATAACATACAGGGCTGGTTTGGGCAAGTGCTGCATGCACCACGTGTGCCAGACTGGTCCTGCATGATGGAACCAGCACACAGGGCCAGTCTGTGGGCCCAATATGGCCTGTGGACCATCCCTGTGCCCCTCACCCAGCCCCAAGTGATACATCTGTCTTAAGCCAACCTGCATGCACTTGAGATTTGCCAGAGCTGCAGAATTGCTCACCACTTTGCACTAGACTGTGTAGCACACATACAGATGTGCAGAGGCATCCCCTCCCACTCCTGCTTACTTGCCCAGCCCATATAAGGGATGCTTAGAATTGCAGTCTCAGCTTCAGAGAGGCAGAGCTTGTCATGGAGCTCGAGATTATCCATGCAGTACGTGGAGAATGTTGGCTGTGATGTAACAAAGTGCTTCAGCTTGTGTTTACTGCTAAGCATGTGTGTTGTCCCATTGGCTTCTGTTGGGAACATATGTTGACATGCTTTGCTCATCACTGGATTCTTGGCGTTGAGTCCCACTGGGAATGATGCCAGAAAGAGTGCAAGTGGGGAGAAGAGAATTAGAGGACATGAGCTATTCCCCTACTAGGATCCAGCCAGATGATCTGGTCAGCTGGGTGTACATGAGAAAGAATTCTGTGCCTCATGAAACACTGTACTCTTGTACTGGTACAGCTTTGGAGCTCTGCAAACAGGAAATGCATGGCCGCTAAGGAAGATACTCCCTCATGGCCTCTCTTTTCAAGGCTATAGTTAGCTACCACATTTTGCAGCTCATTTGAAAGTATAATTAATTACAGCTAGAATTGTTTAAATGTTCTTGTTTAAGAGCATTCTGGCTACACTATGAATACGTGGAATTGACAGATGTACATAGTGCTTGTCCAAGTTACTTGTTTAGACTAGCATGTTTGAAAATAAAGTTTGGTACTAAGACGGAGAGACACTCTTGGTCTTGGCAAATCTGAAGCTGTGATCCCTTGTGAAGTTATTAGCTTCCTGTAATTTAGCTTGTAGAATTGCATTTTCATAACGTTGAGTGTAACACTGCATTTAGTACATCTTAGTTTACCTCTGAGAACAGTGTACATTTTGTTTGCCTGCCTGTGAGATTACATATTCAGGCAGTCTGAAAGTGATTATGAACTAGCAATACATCAGACTGATGGCCAACATTATTACTTTCATGGCAAGTAGAATCATGATGTGATTCTCAGTAGTGCTCATTTCCCATACAAAGAAAGCAAAAGCCCACATGCTTCGAAGTGCGGCTTTAATTAGAAATATAGATTTAGAAAAAAAAAAAGTCATCATCGCTAAAGCAAATGGCACAAAGTGCTGGTGAATCAAGTTCTTCAAAGTCTGTGAACTTGCTGACACTTCAGTGGAAGTTGCACTCTGCGTTGCAAGCTAGAAACTGTCTGGAATGTAGGCATTAAAGAGGAGGGCAAGGGAGCATGGAGGCTAACTTCTTCCATCATCCTCTGGAATCCACACCTGTACCAGATTTTTTGTAAGGGAATCACCTGAGTGTGTCACACCAGGTTGTGAGTGGCCAGGTCTGGGAGTTGCATGGTGTCTGAGGAACCAACCACAGCAAGAAGGAATATGCAGAATCCAAGCGCCAGGAGGTCAGAAGCCAGGAAGTCAGTTAAGCTGAGTTAGAGATCTGGAGGGTCAGGCAGAGCATGGAGTCAGATAGCAGGCCAGGTCAGGTAGCCAGGAGATCAATCCAGGAATCAGGTTGAAGGAAGGGCCAAGAGAGGAAGCCAGATGGTCAGATACAGCATGGATTCTGAGGGCAAGCAGGGTCAAGTAGCTGAGAAATCATTCAGAGAGCTGGTAGAGACATAAGCCGTGAAGAACAGTAAGGCAGTCCAAATAAAGATTAAGCTGTATTGCCCAGACATTTCCTTTTTCAGGTCAGAAATTTATATAGGAGGGAGTGAAGGGTCTGCTGACCCTGGATGGCCACTCCAGTGGCAGAAAGTAGGCAAATGACTAGGACAAGGTTTCTAGCCATCTGTGTTCAGTCCAGCTGACCAGCTGGACAGGCAGCAGGCTGGGATGAGTAGCTCACCTGGACAGGCTAACATCTTGGGTTCAAGACCACAACCTGACACTGAGTGCATCCATCAAAGGGATACATCGGCATCCTTCTCTCTAATGTGTATTGGGAGGCTGGTTGAGATCAAATGTTCTGTCGGTGTGGAAGAGCTCTCTGCTATGCTATACTGAAAGGGCCGTTTCACTAATCAGAATAAGATGAACTCTCTCTCCATGTTCATTCAGTCCTCAGTCACTTGTTGAAATGTATCAGGAGTAATGCCAGTTCCAGTAGCATTTGTGATGTGACTACCTGCTCATTAGAGACTTCCCTGAACCTAACAAATTCATTCTACTTGTTTATTGGCTCACCCAACCTTTAAGCCCTATATACTTACTGTGATTTTGTCCTTCCGTGGTTCTGGCTGGGACCAAAGATGAAATACAATGCTGAGAACAGTTGTTTTTGTGAAATTCCCACCATTTTGCAGATTTCCCAGATGAAAGATGTAGGCTTCCCCAGAGGAAGTGTCTGAATCTTTTAAGGCATTAGGATGCATCACAGTAGGCAAAAACTTCACCACAAAAAGGAAAATGCAGAATATATGTAGCATAAGTATCAAACATCATAGTTATGTGTAACCCAGGTGGCAGCCCAATAGTTGCCAGCTCTGCCCAAATATCAGGGATGGTGTGGTGAGAGTGGGGCAGGGCTTCCAGCCAGCACCAATTTACTTTCCATCTGGCCCCTGTTCCCCACAGAGCAGCCCGTGGTCCCAAGAAGGTCTAACACTTAACCAGTTTAAGTATTTACACTTTATTTACAAAACAAAAACAACAGGAAAGGTTATTTACAAGTGAACTTAAATGGCAAAACAAACCAGAATGCATTAGTCAACCTTTGACTCAAGAACCACAGGTAGGGTAACTGGCAGCTTTCAGCCACTGCTGAGATGCTACAGCAAGGAAGCAGGGTGCTCACTCCCAGCAGCTCCAACAGGCTTCCCAATAAGCGACAGACTGCAACAGGTTAAGCTCTTCTGGTCTGCAGCAATCAAATTGTATCAAACCCCAACCCCTCAAAGAGGCTGAAGGGTGACCCTCCATGGCAACCAAGAAAGCAAACAACAAGCAACAGAGTAAGCTTCTGCAGCAGTCAGCAGGACCCAAGCACAAAGCTCAGGGACTCCATCCAATGACAGTCAGCTGCAGAATAAGGGACAGGACTGAGTCCCCTTTGGGGCAGTCAGTGGCAGAGGGTCAGTAGCAAGGCAGCTCCCAGAGGTCGGTGCTCTAAACCCCTCTAAACACATGGCTCACGGCTCGCCAATCTCACTCTGAGTGCCGGCCTGCGCCTCTTGCCCTGGCACTCTGCTGCTCCTCAGGATCCCAATGCCTTGCCTGCTGCTGTTCCATTTCCCTGAGGAAGGTAAGGGGTTTCCTCAACTCACCGGCCCAGCTCCCTGCTCCCGATAAGGATGCTACCTATGCTTCTGGCTGCTGCTGCTTCTCCGCAGTGGAGTGGGGGACGACCACCACCCCTAGCCTCCGGGATGCCCGACACATCCAGCACACTGCGATGGGGCCTTGGGGCATCAGCTCTCTGCCCCAAGCTGTGGCCGCTGCTACCTCTCTGCTGCAGGGCTGGAGGCACAGCCGCCTGTCGTTGCCGCCTTCTCCCAGAGCCTTCAAGGCTCTTCAGAGGGGTGCCTCTGCTGGGTCAGCTCACCCCCAGCTCTTCTTAGGTCTCCTTGCATCATTCCCTGGAATCACTGTCAGTAGTTGGCTGCTGCTTTTATCTCCTCAGGCAGTCCCTCCCTGGCTTGCGAACCAGCCAACCAGGGCTCAGGGTGGCTGGCCCACAACCCTGGCCATCCCCCATCCATGCAAATAAGGGGATTGAAAACACCTTCTTTCGATCAGCTTCTTTTCCACAGGGCAGGCCCCCCCTGCGCCACCCTTGGGGTTGCTCAGAGTTCACTGGCACTGTTTCTTGCCCAGGGTAAATATCTCAAGCCAATCTGGTGAGCCCACATTGGCAGTCTGTTACATATGCATTAAAAACAAAATGTGTACAAAGCTACATGGCAATTTACACTTGAAATTACCTCCACTATCCATGCAATTAGTTAACAACATGCATGAAAGGAGAATTGTTAATTTTCCCAGGTTTTAGAGGTTTATAGGTTCAACTGCTACAACTACACACAGAAATTGTGAAAAAAATGTTGCACTTTCTGTAATTGTACTCAGTGCAAGAGGCAAAGATTTCTTAGGGTGGTATCTTTTATTGGACCAACTGCATAGTTGAGACACTCAGAAAAACATTTAAATGCATGTCATTCTTCATCACAAGTCTTCCATTTGAACACTTGACTAACTCTATCTCAACTATGCAGTTGGTCCAAATAAAATACCACCCTAAGAAATCCTTGCCTCTTGCATAATACTTTAACCATCATGGTTATGATATCACTCTAACACTACCATTATACTCTCAAGACATTTAAATCTAGAGTCTATTAATTTTCCACTATGTTTAAATAAGCTTTCCTTTAAGCCTGGTATGTTGTCAAATGGGGAGAGCATTTCCATTAGAAAAGAAACTGAGCTTCTAGCCTGGTGGGATTTCCCAAATGCCTAGAAATGCAGTACACAATATTTGTTAACCAAGCAGACCTGTTTTCTTAAAGCTTTACCATGATTTATTTTCCACGTCAGTAACAGCAACAGCATCATCATTACAGGGGGATCCAACTGTGCTGAATGTTACATTAATAAATTATCAACCTTAAAATCAATACTGCAATGAATTGAATCAAATGAAAGCTTTTCTATTGTACAGTTCCACCCATAAAGTTAAAGCCTCAGCTGTCTGAGTTCATAAAATTTCTATGGGATAGTTAGGCCACAACCATTTTAAGTAGCTCCTTAGAATCAATGCTAGACAAGCCTTGTCAATCAATGGTTTTTTTTCCATCAGACCAGCAACGTGTCTGTGAGATCACATCACAATACTTGCCTCCTTTATAGTAACATGAACTGCTGTTTAACTTCATTGCCCAAAAAAAGAAACAAAAAGGCAGATCTGCCCTTTAAGCAGTGCCCTAACCTTTCCCTGCTCTTTTTTTTTTTAAGTTCTACCCATGGAGAAAAATAAAATAGCTTTAGTTGTTTCCCCAGTCTGGCCAAGTACTTAATACACTCATATTTATATACTTGTAGAAACAGTAATTTATGCTAGGGCAATTATATACTCAGATTTGAGTTATTGGTGTAACTTTTTTGCTCCTTTTATATTTATCTGGTTAATGCTGCTATCTCATTGCCTAATGCTATAAATTGATAGAACTTCACTACATAAGCTGGCATTAGTCTTCCTAGTAGTCAGGAATTTTATATGATGCACAGGCATATAACTTCTCAGACACAAACATCAATAAGGAGAGAAGTAAATCTTAAGGCAAATTTAATGATGGCTAGTCTCTCATCCAGAGAGGAATGCCAAGTCTAGCATTAAGATTAAATGCAAATAAATTATCTAAGCAAGAATAAAAGCAGGTTACTTCTCTGAAATCATAATGGAGATTTTTTGTCCTTCTTCCTATCAGTATTGTAAATAATTTATCTGTAGGACCTTAGAAAAATGGCATTTGAAACTAATCAGTTTTTATAAACTGCATACTCTGAGGTAAGTTAGCTGTTTTGTGTGCTTGGTTGTCCACATATAGTTGAAGAAGCATAATCGCCTACGACAAGAAATAACATGAAAAATAAAATTGATTTGTTTAAAAAGGCTGAAGAAGAGAAATGGTATCAGTGAAGTTGTCAGAAGTAGGTTGCCTGTAGTTTGAATTTGGCTTAGGTTAGTAGCGACTGAATATCAATACACATTTTAGTGGAGGATATGAAATTAATTTGGTGGTCCTCTGCCACTTTCTTCACCCAGTGGAACTGTGAGTTCCTGATGGTAGTCTCAACAGAGATACTGAGGATTTACTGGGCAAGGAGAATGAATCCTACAGACCCAGTACATCTTGGCTGGGGAATGCTGGCATTACTGCTATATAGTACTGGTAAACCAGCACTTTCAGAGGAACTCAGTTATTGTTACAAAGTAATTCATTCCACTTTCTCCACATAGGTTACCATAGATTCTCCTTCCTTCCCTCCACTTAAAAAAAATGTTTGGCTTTTTGGCATGTGATTGGGAGGGTGTGCATGTGGGTGGGATGGGGGACAGGGACGGGGATGGTATCTTCAAATCATCTGTTACCAAAATACAGGAAATTTCATTTAAAAAGTTTTGACTGGTCTTGACGTCCTTTTGGGATAGACATGTGTCATGCATTAAGCTTCTAATCACTTCTGCTGCAATTTCTGATGAACACTCAAGAATAGCTGTATAGCTGACGTGCTACTTATTATGCTAATAATATGATCTCACGTTTACCTTGAGCTTCCCCTGTGTCTCTTAGATCCACCTGTTGTCTCTCATCACATTCTTACATTGTAAACTCTTTATAACTGGGACTGCCTTTTCACTGTGCAAGCAAGCATACAGTGCTTAGCACAGCGGGGCCCTAATCTCTCAGTAGAGTTTCTTTGTACTACTGCAGTATAAATTACAATAAAAAGGCATTTCATACTTCATGCTCTTTTTTTTTTCCTGAATGTCTTTTATCCATTTATGTTATTTCTATCAGATCAAGAACAATAGCTAAAGTTTTTTAAGACGTTTGCACTTTGCTAATTCCTGTAATGTTATGCATTTTAGTGATTTGAGATGTTGAGATGTTGAATAATATTACTCTATATTTGTGTGCTATGGTGACCCCACAACAATAGATCAGCTTTGAAGTGTCAGAAGAACCAATAAAAGAGGGAAAAAACTCTTTATGCACCTCATTAGCCATTTTGAAAGAGTGTTCTGGCTTCTTTTATGTGTAATTGACATGTGGGCATGTCTACACATACATTAAAGTGCCATAATTATGGCATATTAAGTTTAGTACCTATAATATCAGGTGCTAACTTAATGCACCATAATTGGTGCTACTGTGCAGTAGCACCAGCACATGCTTTTTATGTGATGTGAATGCACAGTAGACTAATTTTACTGCACATTAACTCGTTAACATAGTTTTCACTGTGATTCAGTAATGCACAGTAGAGTTAGTCTACTGCACTTCTAGCATCTTGTGCAGATGTGCCAAATTTCTCCATGGGATAAAAGGAGGTCCATGAAGCTGTTTCTCAATCTATTTCATACTGAAGTTTATTCCTGACACACTGAAAGCATATACACTAGCAGGTATTGTGAAACCGGAGTCTAAAGGACAAAAGCACAAGATCAATGGCTGGAAGGTTAAGTGAGATAAATGCAGACTTAAAGAGTAATTTATGATAAGGGTGCTTAACCACTGAAACAGCCTACCAAGGCTGGTGGTGAATTTACTACTAATAGAAATGTTACCAACGGGTTTCAATGTTTTTTCCAGAAGATATTCTCTGGTTCAAGGAAGCCCTAGGGCCTCTGTTAAGCAGAAAGTTGGGTTAATTAATCACAATGCCCATTCTGTCTTTATAAACCTTGGGTAAGGTTACATGGCACAATTAGACCATATTAAGGGCACTTAGAAACATGAATGCCCACACAATAATGCTCATTAACAAGTGTTAAGTGCCCTCTAAGCATTTTAAAGTTACCCCACTGCAGGTGTAATTCAGCAGGATGAGCAGAGGGAGGGAAAGGAGTGAAGGAAAAGCAGAAGCAGGTATG
>NW_017729032.1:252681480-252682163 GCF_001723915.1 Gavialis gangeticus | reverse complement strand
GGGGGGGGGACAATCCAAGTGGTGCAGGGCTTGTTGGGGTGGGGGGAAGAGGTGATCAGCTTACTTTTTGAACAAATGCTACCTGGTTTGGCTATGAACTGTGGAACCTCACCCAAAATGTGGGGTGGAGGATATGTTTATAAAATGGGAATAAATAAGATTTACTTACCTTACAGGTGTTCTGTGAAGTTGATGTAATTAACAGGGATTTTCAACCTTTTTTATTAAGTGTACCCCTTCTGTCTCAAAGTTTCATCTCATGTACCCCTTTATTTTTTTATTGTTTTTAATATTACCAATTATGTGATATAAGGCAGAGTATACTAATTAACACTGAGGCCCCTGCAGTAAGAGAGGGAGTGGGGCTAAGGCTGGGGCTGGGGCTGGGCAGGGGCAGGTGCTGGACAGCCAGGGCAGAGTGAGGGACTGAGCCACAAGTGGGTCATCAAGGGAGTGGGGGGGGGGGCAGCTCCTGCCACTCCATGCTTGGGGCGCATGTGCCCTCAAATTTGCCTGGGGCAAGGGTGGGCTGCCGGTGCAGGCTGGGGCAGGGATGGTGCTGGGCTCTTCCTGGTGGGGGGGAGGGGCTGGACTGGGCTGTGATCAAGGCGAGCAGGAATGATGCTGGGAGGAGGGCCATGAGGGGGCATATCTAGGCCCCTGCAGTGAGGGAGGGAGTGGGG
>NW_017729032.1:252674956-252676480 GCF_001723915.1 Gavialis gangeticus | reverse complement strand
CCAGCACATGCTTTTTATGTGATGTGAATGCACAGTAGACTAATTTTACTGCACATTAACTCGTTAACATAGTTTTCACTGTGATTCAGTAATGCACAGTAGAGTTAGTCTACTGCACTTCTAGCATCTTGTGCAGATGTGCCAAATTTCTCCATGGGATAAAAGGAGGTCCATGAAGCTGTTTCTCAATCTATTTCATACTGAAGTTTATTCCTGACACACTGAAAGCATATACACTAGCAGGTATTGTGAAACCGGAGTCTAAAGGACAAAAGCACAAGATCAATGGCTGGAAGGTTAAGTGAGATAAATGCAGACTTAAAGAGTAATTTATGATAAGGGTGCTTAACCACTGAAACAGCCTACCAAGGCTGGTGGTGAATTTACTACTAATAGAAATGTTACCAACGGGTTTCAATGTTTTTTCCAGAAGATATTCTCTGGTTCAAGGAAGCCCTAGGGCCTCTGTTAAGCAGAAAGTTGGGTTAATTAATCACAATGCCCATTCTGTCTTTATAAACCTTGGGTAAGGTTACATGGCACAATTAGACCATATTAAGGGCACTTAGAAACATGAATGCCCACACAATAATGCTCATTAACAAGTGTTAAGTGCCCTCTAAGCATTTTAAAGTTACCCCACTGCAGGTGTAATTCAGCAGGATGAGCAGAGGGAGGGAAAGGAGTGAAGGAAAAGCAGAAGCAGGTATGGGAAAGGGAGGATAGGTGGTAAAGGGAAGGGCAGAAGGACAGAGCATGGGGAAGGTGGGGTGGGGGCAGGAGTTTGGGGACAGGGAGCCATGGGAAAGGGGGATGGGAACAGGGTAGGGGGAGAGTAGGTAGGCAAGGAGATGCTGGGCAGTCATGGGAGGGGTGCACGTGGGCTTGGCAGCTCCCCATGCATCTGGATTGAGCCCACACTGCCCTCACCAGCCCCTGCAACTTCCCAGCAGCTCCTTGCCTACCTGTCCCCACCTCTCCCCCTGTGAGGATCTGTTGAACAGCCACAGGGCCTGGTAGGGATGTGTGGGCTGGATCCAGCTGCATGGGAATAGCATGGGTTTCAGGGAGCCCAGGAGCTGGAAGGGAGGGGGAACCCCTCACACCTCCTGACTGCTTCTGTAATGCTGGGCTGATCTGGGCATCAGGGAGATGATCCAAGAGGAAAGGGAGGATGATGCAAACAGCAGGGGATTGGGGTGGGATGATCAGAGCAGTGGGGATGGAAAAAGGAAGGGGCATGGGGGGGCAGATCAATGACTCCCCAAAATGAAGCAGGGAGAGGGCAGGTGCAGGGACCGCCCAGCCGGGGTTGGACAGGGCATGGGACAGAGCCATGGCTCCTAATGGAGGGTGGCTCCTGCTGCTGCTTGCACCCCAGGAGATCATGGGCGGAGGGTGTGTGGCCCCAGATCTGCGTGGGGTGGATAAGTGGGCTGCAGCTGTGGGCTGGAGCTGGGACTGTGCCTGGCTCATCTTGGTGGGGGCTGCGCTCAGGATAGGGGCTACAGAAGAGGTAGCAGC
>NW_017729032.1:252669065-252669956 GCF_001723915.1 Gavialis gangeticus | reverse complement strand
TTACAGGTGTTCTGTGAAGTTGATGTAATTAACAGGGATTTTCAACCTTTTTTATTAAGTGTACCCCTTCTGTCTCAAAGTTTCATCTCATGTACCCCTTTATTTTTTTATTGTTTTTAATATTACCAATTATGTGATATAAGGCAGAGTATACTAATTAACACTGAGGCCCCTGCAGTAAGAGAGGGAGTGGGGCTAAGGCTGGGGCTGGGGCTGGGCAGGGGCAGGTGCTGGACAGCCAGGGCAGAGTGAGGGACTGAGCCACAAGTGGGTCATCAAGGGAGTGGGGGGGGGGGCAGCTCCTGCCACTCCATGCTTGGGGCGCATGTGCCCTCAAATTTGCCTGGGGCAAGGGTGGGCTGCCGGTGCAGGCTGGGGCAGGGATGGTGCTGGGCTCTTCCTGGTGGGGGGGAGGGGCTGGACTGGGCTGTGATCAAGGCGAGCAGGAATGATGCTGGGAGGAGGGCCATGAGGGGGCTACAGCCAACCCAAAATTCTCTGTAGCCTTCTTGACCCTGCCTCCCAGTGCCACTGCCAAACTTCCCAAGCACAGCCTGGCCCAGTCTCCCTGCCAGGAAGAGCCTGGCGTTGCCCCCCAACCCCAGCCCACAGCAGCAGCCTGTCCTTGCCCCACGTGCAAATTCAGGGTCACATGCCCCCATACCCTTCCAGGGTGTGCATAGCAGTGGGAGTCAGCACCCCCCACTTTTCCTGGATGTGTCATGGCTCCGTCCCATGCCTCACCCCACCCTGGCTGTGCAGCACTTTCACCTGTCCCTGCCCCCCTCCCCCCATCACTGCTGGAGCCTTGATCTGCACCTCCACACCCCTTCCCTTACAGCAGACTTACCAGCTGGACCCGGCTGCTCTCCATGCTGCTGGGCTGTGCTC
>NW_017729032.1:252663315-252664065 GCF_001723915.1 Gavialis gangeticus | reverse complement strand
GGGCAGGAGTTTGGGGACAGGGAGCCATGGGAAAGGGGGATGGGAACAGGGTAGGGGGAGAGTAGGTAGGCAAGGAGATGCTGGGCAGTCATGGGAGGGGTGCACGTGGGCTTGGCAGCTCCCCATGCATCTGGATTGAGCCCACACTGCCCTCACCAGCCCCTGCAACTTCCCAGCAGCTCCTTGCCTACCTGTCCCCACCTCTCCCCCTGTGAGGATCTGTTGAACAGCCACAGGGCCTGGTAGGGATGTGTGGGCTGGATCCAGCTGCATGGGAATAGCATGGGTTTCAGGGAGCCCAGGAGCTGGAAGGGAGGGGGAACCCCTCACACCTCCTGACTGCTTCTGTAATGCTGGGCTGATCTGGGCATCAGGGAGATGATCCAAGAGGAAAGGGAGGATGATGCAAACAGCAGGGGATTGGGGTGGGATGATCAGAGCAGTGGGGATGGAAAAAGGAAGGGGCATGGGGGGGCAGATCAATGACTCCCCAAAATGAAGCAGGGAGAGGGCAGGTGCAGGGACCGCCCAGCCGGGGTTGGACAGGGCATGGGACAGAGCCATGGCTCCTAATGGAGGGTGGCTCCTGCTGCTGCTTGCACCCCAGGAGATCATGGGCGGAGGGTGTGTGGCCCCAGATCTGCGTGGGGTGGATAAGTGGGCTGCAGCTGTGGGCTGGAGCTGGGACTGTGCCTGGCTCATCTTGGTGGGGGCTGCGCTCAGGATAGGGGCTACAGAAGAGGTAGCAGC
>NW_017729032.1:252654977-252662699 GCF_001723915.1 Gavialis gangeticus | reverse complement strand
CCTCCCCCCATCACTGCTGGAGCCTTGATCTGCACCTCCACACCCCTTCCCTTACAGCAGACTTACCAGCTGGACCCGGCTGCTCTCCATGCTGCTGGGCTGTGCTCCTGCCTGCCTGCATGCTGTGCTGCAGCTGAATGCACGCCTGGGGCATTTATCATCCACATTATTGGCCATACCAGCCAAAAAAAGCCGATTGCTGATACCGTCACTTTTCCTTACATCAGTGCCTATCCAATATGGGACCCATGTATCAGTATACCCCTAGTAATTTTTTCTTATTCATTCTGTGTACCCCCTACAACCTTTTTCAGTACCCCTAGGGATACGTGTACCCCCGGTCGACAACCACGGAATTAGTATGTTTAGGTGCTCAGATATTATGCTGATTGGTAACAATATATAATCATTATATCACAATTATATAAGAATAAGAACATGTACAAACAGGTATATAGGAGCTTTAATACCATGCAGACACAATACCAGAGTGATTTGTGTTTTGTAGCATAAGCCTCTGCAGACCAAGTATTATTGATTATATGGATATCTAGTTTAAAACTAAAGAACATACAAATTTTAGAATAGCTGATATTGCTTTAGGGATAGGTACGTAACTTGCAAACTTCACATGGAACAGGCCTTCCAAAGTGTTTGCAAATCGTACATGGGCAAATAATAGCCCCCTCTAGACTAGCCTCCTTTGTATGTGTATACATGTGCCCATACACATCTTTGTATATCTCTTTCCTATAGAGCCACAGATAGGCCTCATATGACTAGTCCGTTGTCTGCCACCTCTCACCACTTAGATTTTTGCCTTATGCTCATGCAGTTACTGCAAGCTGTGACTCAAGGCTGTATGAACTCTAAAAAGATGTCAGGCACTGAAGCCTTGCAGACATACTGGAGCTGTAATTTCGTGTCAGTACCGTATGACCTTGATACAAGCTGCCTTGGGGCTATGTGGATATAAGAATTTTGCAGGGTCTATACAATGTATGTTAAAAAAGTTTTTAATAACTACATTATTAAGCCTTAATCCCTTCCAAACTATTCACAATTATATTGTTCTTGACCAAGTACAGTAGATTAAAACAAAATTGGATGCTTTTTTTCTAACTCCGCTTTTATGAGATGATAAGCCAGAAAAGCTTTAGAAAGCAAGGTTTATTCCTAACCACATGTGCTCTTTTTGTTTGTTTGTTTGTTTACTACAGTGGAGGAAGAGGCATCACTGTACTTAAAGCTCAGACTAGCTTTCTGTTTAACAACTGATATTTTAAAAATCTACTTCCTTTATCAGATCATCTTGAAAATCTCTATGCCGCTGACCTGGGGTTAGGTTAGTAGTCAAAACTTGCAGTTTTCAGCAGGGTTAGTAGTCAAAACTTGCAGTTTTCAGCAGGGTATTCCCAAGATACAGGCGTCCTAAAAAGTCACGTGACATCAACAAATACTGGTTATAATAGTTTGCATATTTCTGGAACAAAAACTTTATCTCTGATCTTCCCCAGACTTACCTTGTTGGGTCTGAACTCGTCTAAGGTAGTGTCCAGCATTCACTGACCATTTATGCTTAAGGTATTTGGGAAGTAAAATTAGATCTTATATGGAGTTCAGCTAAGATGATGAGCCAGACTCACATAAGGAGGAGTGTAGCTCTATTGCAAACAAAACAATTTTTATAAAGTTTGTGGCTTGATAAGACATCCTGTGGCACTGAATACATACAGCACCCATGTGCCTTGAGTTTCATATAATCATAGAAAATTAGGCTTGGAAGGGACCTCAGGAAGTCATCTAGTCCACCCCCTGCTCAAAGCAGGACCATCCCCAACTAGATCACCCAAGCTAAAGCTTTGTCTAGCTGGGTCTTAAAAACTTCCAAGGATGGAGAGTCCACAGGTTGTCTGGGTAACCTGTTCCAGTATTTTACTACCCACTTAGTGAGAAAATTCCTCCTAATATCTAACCTAAACTTCCCTTGCTGCAAGCTGAGACTGTTGCTCCTTGTTCTGTCATCTGTTATGACTGGGCACCTGTACACACCACAGGTTTTAATCCTCATTAAATTAAATAAGTTTATAAAATTTAAACTTGTTTATTTTGGAGCATTGCATCTCTGTTTACATGCACTAGGTTTTCAAATGAATTAAGCCTTGGAGCACTACATCTGTGTTTACACATACTAGGTTTTCACACAAATTAAGCCAGGTCCCTGGCTGGCGTTGCAGGAGAGCGGGATGGTCCAATGCTGCCCCCCCAGCCCAAGACCCCCCCCCCCCATGCCCATGCCCTGCTACACAGCTGTGGAAGCAGGAAGATGGTAAACAAGAACAAAAAAACCCTGAAAAAGCCACACAAGAAAAGAAAATGGAAAACATTTGAAAGCAAAAACAAGTCAAAGGGCTGAACTACAAAAAAGTCACAGTGCCATCTGGTGGACAAAGAGGCTCATTACATGTCTTTGAGTGCCTTTGTGTTTGTACTTAATGAATCCATGGATGTGACGCTTTAAATCCCGGTGAGCCAAATTAAATTAGGTCCAAGAAGTTTTAGTTTAATGCACAAGAAAGACTTCTAAAGCATTGAGAAATCACGCTCGTGCAAACAGATACACAGTTGCAGCGCATGAAAGGGCAAAAATTATGGCATGTACATGATCCCACTGAGAACAGTTTAGTTCCATCCTCTTTTAAACCTCCCTTCAGGTAGTTGAAGGTTGTTTTTAAATCCCCTCTCAGTCTTCTCTTCTCCAAATTATAAACCCAGTTTTTTCAGTCTTTCCTCATAAGTCATGTGCCCCCGAACCATTTTTGGTGCCCTCTGGTGGACTCTCTCTTGTTTGTCCACATCCTTTCTGTAAGCTTCTGGTTTAAACAGCTGATATTTCAATGTGCACTAAGATGCATATACATATACAGCTTTTATGTTAGAAATACTGCATAGGAAAATACGCTGAATAAAGGGAGGATGAAGGAGTTTGGAAAACAGTGGTATTAGGATAAAGTAATCATGCTGCAGGCTCCTCCCACATTTTTTGATCAAGGAAATGGAATGTGACCAAAGTAGAACAAGCACCTATAGCTACTGGCAAGATGCCACTGAGCTCAGACAGCATCAGACATCAAGAAATATATATGTAACTGATATCCCTGTAACAAGAAATGGTGGAAGGTCAGCATTGATTAGTGCCATGCCAGGATACCATTGTCAGCATAGGCATCAACTTTTATTTTTGCCATGGGGAAGGAGGGGAGGCTAAAATGATGGACACGTGGGAAATTTTATGCATTTCAGGTGAGAGCCCTCTTCCTGATGGGGGCTAGGACCCTCAGGCTCTCTGTGTATTCAGCACCTCTGGTTGTCAGTCAAAACAGTAACTCATGCCAGTAGTAACTCCCACAAGATGGGCATCAGACTTAAACTTTCTACAATTTTTCATTCAGCCTATACAAATTCAGAGTTTGCACCCAGCAATATCACCTCAAAGTGCTCTGCATTTTGGGGAAAGGGACCGTAAGCAAGTTTCAGATACTAGAAATATATTGGCTACAAAGCCCTATCAAAATCAATCTTGGTAAACTTCAAATAATAATTTCCCCTCACAAACCACCATAGAAAAATAAAGCAGTGCACAATACATGTTCAGTCAGTCTGTGAACTACAATAGCAATTTTAAAATTATGCTTTAACATCAAAGGTAAATTTTATGTATACTTTATCATTTATTAAAAAGGAGAACCTAGTATGAATACAGTCAAGGTGTACCTAGGCACAGATTTAATGCGTAGTGACCTTAATATTTTTTTTTCTAAAGCCTGTGCACATAATGGAGGTGCTTTGACAATCTGTAATCTACAGTCCAGGGATTAGGTATGCTTTAAGGGAGATAGAAGAAAAATACCCATTGAGATGTATAGGGCATTTCCCACTACTCCAAATTTGTTTTGCTGCTGAGTTGGCCAGACCCACTTCCTAATCCAGAGGGGTAGTTTAGGTCCCTCTGCAGCAGGTAGAGCACAGTCCATCAGTTGTCTTCCACACATCCTTGCAGCCTAACTGGGGGCATGGATAGGCTAGGAGAAAAACAGAAAAGAGCTGAATGGTGCTAAGGTGTTCCCAAAAATCCTAGTTTTTTTCTCATAGGTGTCCCTCAAACTTCTACTGCTATTTTCTCTGAGAAATAAAGAGGAAAATTCATCACCCCAAAACTTGCCTTGCACAGAGTTAGTCGACCTACAGTGCCTCTTACCCTTCCAGAGCATTGGCTGCATCTATACGTGAGCTTCTGAAGACCAGGAAGTTAAAAATTAATGTATAGATCAGCTCCTCTCTCCCAACCCTAACTTTGATCTCCTTGATGCACTGTAGCACTCAATTATTCTAAATCACATGGAGCAGAACAGAAACGTTGTGTATGGGTACAGTAGGAGAAAGTATAGCACCATGTCCATAATAGCAAAAGTTAGGTTTGGAGGGGTTTAATAAGTACCAGCTGGTTGGCCTAGCTTTTACTTGGCCACTTTAAACAGCCCGGTTTTCAGATGTCACTCTCCTTTATCCATCTAGAAAAGTTTCCTTCTGAAACATCAGCTGCATTTACCTCTGTCCAAGAAAAAACAGTTTGCTCCTCTGTCAGCACAAATGACATAACTCAGCAGAGAAAGGCAGTGGGGGGAGGGAGCTACAGGGATAATAGGCATAATGTACATTTAGGAGGCAAAAAAGTCAAATGGAGGATCCTTCTGAAGTACGGATGCCCACCAAAATTTGTCATCATTCTCTGTCTGCTCCATGGCTGTGCACAAGCAGTGGTTCTCAGTAATGGAGCAATTGCAGATCCCTTTGAGGTTAAAACAGTGGTTAAGCAAGGCTATGTCATCACTCTAACACTCTTCTCAATATTCCTTGACGTGATGCTGCACTGACAGCCAACACATTTCCAGCAGAGTGGAGCTAAACTACCAAATGGATAAGCTGTTTAAACTCAGCCAACTCTGAGCCAAAACCACAATCACCCAACCTCAGTCGTTGAGCTCCAGTACGCTGATGATGCTGTAGTGTGTGCTCACTCAGAAGCAGACCTTCAGGCAGTCTTTGATGTCTTTACTGAGTCGTATAAGAAAATGGGACTGATGCTTAATGTTCAGTAGACCAAGGTCCTCCACCAACCAGCTCCTAATGAATAGTCCCTACCTCCAGTAATACAGATCCATGGTGAGACTCTGGAGAATGTTGAGTATTTCCTGTACCTCAGAAGCCATCTCTCAGAAGGCTGATGTTGACGAAGAAATCCAACATTGCCTCAGATGTGTAAGGGCAGCCTTTAGACACCTGAAGAAACTGGTGTTCAAAGATACAAAACCAAGCTCATGGTTTATCAAGAAGTTATGATCCCCACCTTGCTGTATGGAGCTGAGACATGGACAACATACTGGAAACATCTAAAGTCATTGTAGAAGTACTATCGACACCACCAGCAGATGATCCTCCAAATCCAGTAGGAAGACAGATACACTAACTCTGGCATCCTCCTGTAAGCAAACATTACAAGTATTGAGGTGATGATCAATCACCTGACATCAGCTTAGTTGGGCCAGTCATGTCATCCATTGGTCTGACTCCAAATTCCTGAAGCAAGTTTTATTCTACCAGCTTTGCCAAGGCATATGCTGAAGAGGAGGGCAAAGAAAGTGCTTCAGGGATGTCCTCAAGGCCAGCTTAAAAAAATGGAACATCAATGTCAACTTGTTTCCACCTGGACTATTGTCAACTTGTTCCCACCTGGACTAATGCCCAGGACTACCCCAAATGGTGGAAGAGTCTGCTGCAGGGATCTCAGTACACTGAAAGCTCACCAGACCAACAACAGGAGATGGAAAAATGGGAGCAGCAAAAACACTGTCATAGACCAAATCAAGAATGCAGCGCCACCCACTCCACATAGAAACACATGTCTGAGCTGCAGTAGAGATCCTGGATAGATTTCATTAGCCATCTTTGGACACACAGATAACTTCCAGTTATGGAAGATAATTATCCTCGATTGTGAGGGATTGCTGGAGAAGATATATTTAGGAGGCAAAAAAGGAAAACAAGGAAGAAAAAGAACAAAAGGAAGGAAACTTACATTAGAAGGAGTTGTCACTACTGTTTAGCAATACAAACACTCATGAATATACTCCCTCTAATACATAAAGATCACTTGCATTATATGCAAGAGACAACGCAGTTTGGTGGAATGCAAAATATACCCCATAAAGTATCTATTTACTCAGTCATTTTTCACATCTATTTATTATACAGCAGCATATACAATATTATACTCCAATACATGTATTATACAGCATTATACTCCAATACATACCCAGTGGTTTTAGCCAGAAACAAGGGACAGATCTAATATACACCCACATTCTCTATTTCCTGATTTCTAGACACAGAAGAATAGATTCTTCAACATTATTAAAGGTTAAGTGATACCACCAGCCAGACTTAACTCTGTGCTAGCAAAGTTTTTGAGCAGCTCTCATAAATACATAGGGCCCCTGACAGGCATTAATTTGAGGCATGATGGGATCTGATCCATGATCCCAACAATCAGGCCTCTTGCTATGCCATGTATGCATAGCAGGAGGAACAAGCATAGGACAGGGGATCAGATCCCAATCATGCCATATTGCTAGTGCAGGGGGAGCCCAGGATCAAGATCTTGGGCTCCCCCTGCACTAGCAAGTTGGATGTCTGACAACCAGCTGATCACTGGCTGGCTCTGGGCACTCAAGGAGCTGGTCCCCAAAGGTGAGTGATGATCAGCTGATTGTCAGCAGATCAGGACCACCCCAGGGCTCAAGTCTTGAGGCAATCCCAATCAGCTGATCCTGGTTAGGACTGGGACCACCCTGGGGTTGCAGCCCCAGTGGTATCCTAATCTTTGATGGTCTGGCAGGTTCTGCATTTGGATTCAAGCTTCAGGGTGGTCCCTGCCACTGAGAGTCAGCTAATTAGAACTGCCCCTGGAATGTAACCCTGGAGAAGACCCAACCCATATCACACAGGGATTTGAGCCCTGGGGTTGTCCATGTGGTGAGCCAGTAGAGGGTACTCCTACACTGAGCCACCCACCTCACCACACCCAACCACCTTCTAGGCTTCAAGTTCCTTCCTCAGGGACACTTTATGTCTAGCCAACCCCCTTCCTGGAGCACACCTGCTCCACCACCCAGGGACTGGCCTGATCCTGGCACTGTGCCCCCTGGGAAACACAGGCGTAGTAGCCCTCGAGGGTACTCAACTCACTTCAAGAACTTGGGGTGCTTCCTTCAGTCTGAAGCACAAATAGTGGTCTCCCTTAGTCATCCAAACCAAAGGGACCCCAAGGCATAAGGTAGACCCACTCCCAATAAGTCTCCCACACTAGGTACAAAGGAGAACTTTATTGGTTACAAGGAGTAGGGTTGGAATAGGGTACAGAGTAGAGCAATATCAGAGAAATCCCATAGAGCGAACAGGGTGGCTCGGGTAGTCTTTGATCATGCATCTGAGTTACTGAAAGCTATATATCTAGTTAGATATCAGGTAGCTTACTCACAAGTATCATCCAGAGGCAGGTGGAGGTTACCCCTGGAGGCAGGCAGTTCATTGATCGTGAGTTTCTTAGTTTCATAGTTTCATAGGTAGTAGGGTCGGAAGGGACCTGAGCAGATCATCAAGTCC
>NW_017729032.1:252641450-252654480 GCF_001723915.1 Gavialis gangeticus | reverse complement strand
CCCCCCCCCCCCCACCGCTGCCATTTGCAGTTCGGCCTTGCCCCCCCACCCCCCACTTCAGGCCTGTGCCCACTTCTCCTTCCCCCTCCCCCCTCTGGGATGGGCCCTGGCCTGCTCCTCCCATCCCCTTTCTGCCACTTTGGGCCCAGGCCCACTTCTCGTGTCCCCCCACCGGTTTGGGCCTAGACCTGATACCTTGCCCCCCCATCCCCCAATTCTGTCCCTGCCCTCATGGTGGTGCTCCACCACCACCTGCTGTCCAAAACGCTCTTGGAGCACTCTGATTGGTTGTTTCAGACAACCAATCAGAGACCTAATAAAGCATTATGGAGAGACAGACTAAGGCTTTTATAATATTAGAATTGGGACCACTCCAGGGTTTGAGCCCTGGAATGGTCCTGATCAGTGTAGGCAGATCAGGGCAATCCCAAACTGCTGACAATCAGCTGATCATCAGTCAGCTTCAGAGACTACACAGGGACTCATACTGTCTATCTGGATCCCTGGAGCTAGTCAACAGTCAGCTGATTGTTGGGTGCCCAGCTTGTCAGTGCATGGGGAGCCCATGCTCATGATCCCTATTTCCCCTGGTACCATGGTGAGATTGGGATCCCCAGGGCTTGAATTTCTGCCACACATTCAATTTAAGGCACAATGGAAACCAGCCACAAAGTTAATATACATATTTTGTGTAAGAACTTTGTAGTTGGATCCTGTTTTATTGTACCATTAATCCCATGAATGTATGGCAAATTTACACTTTAAGACATGATTACTGGTCAGTCACATGTTAAATGTAATGTCTGCCTGGAAGATAAGTGTTGTTAGGTTTGTAACTTGGTGCCTTGAAAGGGCTCTTATACCCTAAACAATATGAACATTATTAAGCTTCCATGTTAATATTATCCCCCATTAAATAAGATACATAAGACACGGACATTAAATGCCTCACTCTGTGGCCTACAGGAAGCCAGTGGCCATGCCCAGAATGCCTCTGTGTTTTACTTAATGTACACTGTACTAGGCTTTTAGGAATATATCTTTTTCTTTTATTGAAGTCAAATCCTGATTCACTGTTGTTCTCTTACCCTAAAGCTCATTTAAACTGCCTATAGCATAAATATTTGTATTTCCTCTGCTCCTACTGATTACCTCAGTGTATTATGTCACTTTAACAGATTTCACTGAAGGATACTTAAAAGTATGTTCACTTAGACTTATTTACAAGGCAACAATTTTACAAATGTATATAAGCCCAAAGCATTACCAGTCATTCAAAGCATTCTGCCACCATAAAGTAAATCAGTGGAATCTCTGTTGCAATATATCAATGTTGTTCCTTGCTGCTACTTCTCCATCTATCTTGAAATAGGAGTAATAAAATATTTCCAATTTTTAGCCACTAACGTAATTCAGATTATAAAATATTACCTTCTTGCAACTAAATACAGTCCAAGGAGGATGTCAGTGTTTTGCATTCTTATCATTCTGGAGTACTGTGTTCAGTTGTGAGCCACACTTCAAGAAGGATGTGGAGAATTTGGAAAGAGTCCATCAACAAAAATAATTAGAGGACAGGAAAGCATGACTTACGAGGAAAGGTTGAAAGATCTAGGGTTATTAATTTGGAGAAGAGAGGACTGAGGGGTGATTTGATAATATTCTTCAAACTTTTGAAGGACAATGATAGAAAAGATGGAAACGGACTTTTTCTCTGTGGTCGTAGGAGAAAGGACTAGGAACAGTGACCTCAAGCTGCAGCAGGGGAAATTCAGGTTGGAGATTAGGGCCACATCTCCATGAGATGCCGGCTGCACAGTCGTTACTGTGAAGTCATTTAGTATTTGTATAAATAAGTACTAAATGACTGTGTAGAAACTGTGAGTTACTGCGCAGTTGCTCCAACAAATGGCTTTTTTGTGATGTTGACTGCGCAGTAGTAGTCCAAGACTACTGCACAGTAGTGTCACACCACAGTTTCTGTCACGCAATGCTACTGTGCAGTCAACATTTCATGTAAGTGCAGTTTAGGAGGAGCTTTCTGATTCTAAGGATGGCCAGCCACCAGAACAGGCTACCTAGAAAAGGTTTGGAATCTCCATTCCTGGGAATTTTCAAGAGCAGGTTGGACAGACAATTGGCTGGCTTGTTTAATCAGGGATGACCCGACCATGAGCTGAGGCTGGACTAGATGACCTTGTGAGGTCTCTTCCTGACTTCCTTTCCTATGATCCTATTTGTCTAACAGTATCATCTTTTACAAACACATAGTGATCTGCAGTAGGATACATGAGGAACCTATTCTGATTCTCAGATCACATTTTCCTTTGATTTCATTATATTATTATATATTATATTTTTGTGTATAGAACATCTGAAAGTATTTCCTCTTCTGTCTCTTTTTCATGTGTCAGCAATTTGTTACTATTGATATTACTAATTTTGCACTTATTTGGTCAAGACTTAATAAATATTTAACTCTTTAAACTCTCTTCACGAATTAGTCCGCGCAGTCCCATAATTACACGTGCTGGTCTTTCTGTCGCCTTTCCCATGATTTTCATTTTTAGTACACTGAAGATACACAATGTTTTACAAGTAGTTCTAAGCGAACAAGTGACTTTTAGAGAGGGGAGACTGTCTTTGTGTCAAGATATACTGCATCAATGGAGTGAAAAACGTAAGTCTGATAAGACTGAAGTCAGCAGAGATTCTCTAGCCAGTTTGCACCGGTTGAAATGAGTCCTAGTTCATGGCATGGTTTTTCAGCATTTCAAGCCTAGAGTTACACTAGCTCTCTTGCCACCCCATCATATTAGAAGTGCATTTATTGCTTGTAAGGTATCTACTTGCATATCTGAGATGGATTATTATTTCCCAGATGCATTAGCTGCAATATTTGTAGAAAAAAATCTTATTTTATTATTTTCTCCCCAAATTTTACCCTATGGCCTTTTGCCACATTTATATGGTAAACATACTATGCTCAGCAGTGGGGCACTTAAACACACTTGAGTGTTTCTGATAGGCTGACTCATAACTGTAGTGTTTCTGTAGTGCAGTATAGCTGTATAGATTTGAGGAAGGGCATTTTGTGCCTAAAAGCTTATCTAACATTTCTTCCAACTATTTACTTAGTTCAATTAAAGACAACACCAGACAATTCTTGCTTCTCATAAACTGGAAGCAGTGTAGCCATGTTGTGGCAGCACTAGATTAATTAGCACCATTAAGTGATGGGAAATTAGGCTATCCTGATTCTAACTGGTCTGCCCTCAGTGGTATGGAGATACAGCATTAGGAAGCAGTCCACCCAAAGCAGGTAAGTGTCAGGCACAGCAAGTTTGCCATAAAGACCTGGCTTTACATGTACTTTTAGCATCTCAATTTAGATGACCTTCAAAGTCAATTTCTACCTGATTAATATAGAAACTAAACCCTGGGAACAAGACAGAGCTATGGAATACTCCATCCATATTAGCTCCCTGTCATGATTCATTACATTGATGCTAACAATTCAGTTTCCATTTCAAACCATCCACTGGATCTATTCCATGTGACAGTGCTCCCATCTAAACCAGTTTGGATTGCCTTTTACACTTATATTTCACAAAGAGCTCTATCAAATATCTCAATAGGCCAGTGGCAGTATATTTGCTGAATTTTTCCCTTCCCATCTCTCACCTCATGGGCAGGCAAAGTTCTTTGGTTAGATGTGATATCTTTTATTAGACCAGCTGAGTAGTTGGAACAAATTCTTTGCAAGCTTTTGGGCGCAGTCACCCTTCTTCAGGCATAGGGAGACTCTGCTGTTGTTCTGAGATCTGGAATGAAAAAAGCTAAAAGTGTGACAGGAAGTCAGTGATTTATTGGATTTATGACATTTTATTTATGACACATTACAACCTGCCTGACATCTGATTCACCAAATACCTGCTTGAACTTACCATTTTGCATTTTCCCTTCCTTCCTTCCTTCCTCCCCTCCTTCTCTACCCTTTGTTTTCTTAATTTCCAGATAATTTACCTTTTCACAGACTGCCTCTTTTCTACCTTGGATAACTCATTACTACAGCACAGTCTCCTTTGCTTACTTTTGGCATTCCTTCACCCATTTTTCCCCCTTGTTTTCCCCTCCCATCCCTTCTCTACCATTGTTTTCCTAAGTTCCACCAATTTACATTCTCACTGACCTCTTGTCACACTTTTAGCTTCTTTCATTCCTTGGAGATCTCAGAGCAACAGCAGTGTCTCCTTATGCCTGAAGAAGGAAGTTTGTGCTTGAAAGCTTGCAAAGAACTTTGTTCCAACTACTCAGCTGGTCTAAAAAAAGATTTCCCATCTATCCAAAGAACCTTGCCTGCCTATGTCCTTAGACCAACACAGCTACAACCAAATTCCCTCCCATTACATTTTGTTAAAATAGCTTTAAAAAATAGCCTTTTGTTGGCAAGACTTACCCTTCATAGATCCATGCTCTTTAATGTTCATTTTTCCCCCATTTTTATTGAAGCCACATGAAACTTGACGCTTGATCACATCTATTGACACTTGAAATACATGTTCTAAAAGAGCCACAGAAAGATGAAATAAGTCCAAAAAATCCCTTACAGGTAGTTATTACTGGCAAAAAAAAATGTGTAGGAACCCCTTTAACAAAAAAGGAAGTGGTGCAATACAAATGATAGATCTCAATGTCAAGCCTGCGGGGAATCAGTGTGAAAAATAAGTATACATCCCCAGTGAACTGGATGCATCTCACAGAAGTGATGTTGACAATGCACAGCAAAACTTCCACAGTTACAGTGAGAAGGGAGTAAGTAGCTAGGAACATCTGCTTCCATAAAACAATACTGTAAAAATTTCCACTAAAATCAATGGAGCAGGCTCTTAGGAAAGGGTGCATACTGACTTGTCCTCCAGGAATGTAGTTTGCTTGTCCACAATGATCATTGTTGTGCCACAGAACTCAGCCCACTAGGTATGAAGTCCCCTGCAATTGTGGATGAATTTTGTATCTTCAGGGCTGTAGTGTTAACTTTTGGATGCAATTTCAAAATGATCAGAGTTGGCTTTTTGCTAGCTCTCCATCCAAGGCCCCTGACAGATGTTGAAGTAAAGGTGTGATCCCAACATTTGCACTTCCTGCAATGACATACATGCATGGCAAGAGGCACAGTTGTGAGATCTCACATCAGATCCTATCATGCCGTATTGCTGGTGCACGAGGAACCCAGTCCCAGGCTCCCCCTTCAGTGACAAGTAACAAGCTTTTCTTCCTGTGCTTCCCATCAGCTGATCAGAGCTCCCAGCTGGGGGAGTGCATGGTACGCTCACTAGCTGGGAGGACTGATCTTCCAAGGGGTTCTTCCAGCCTTTGGCACACATGGGAGTCTTGGAAGGCTCCTATTTGCTCATTGCTTCAGAGGTTGGGCACTGGCAACATGTTTAATTAAAGGCATGATAGGAACCAGATGTGTGTATTAACTTTGTGTCATATTCCTCATTTTATCACACTATTAATTAGCAAAACATGTGGCCAGATCACTACTAAAGATATGACTAACCATTCAATCATGTCTTAAGTGTAATATATGGACTGAGACATCTTCTTTGAACCACTTCCTTCACCATTGAGGACCATTTTAACGGGTTTGTGTGTATCTATCTTCTTTCTCTCTTGGTGTCGTGAACCCCTTCCCTCCCCATCCCCCATGCCCCCTTCCCTGGCCCCCGGGCTTAGTTAGCTAACATTGTATTTTCTGTAACCTAGTTGCATGCCCCTCCTCACCCCCATCCCTCTAACGTTAGTCCCTTGCTTGGGCGATTTGTGTTTCCCTACTGGCTTTGTCATCTTTTCTGGATTCACAATCCTAAACATGTATTAATAAAAGTCAATCTGTTGGGTGCCCAAGAAGCTATGCAGGCTAAATGAAACTTAAAATTCAGATATGCTGTAAAATACAGACATATTACTTTTAGAAACAGCTGCAAGATGCATTTTTAAAATTCTGGGTTACCCAATCAGCTACATCATACTGAATACTAAAGATATAGATAATGGGGTATGGGCATTTAGACTCCTGCATTGACAAACTGGAAATATTGAACACTGTTACCATACACAGCCCTCACAGACGCCCTATAAACACAATTAATTAGTAATGATAAAGCTATCCAGCTATTCTAATACTCTCGGGGCTATTAATAAGGCTTTTCCAAATCTATGCAGTACAGCTTAATGTCCTTTGTAGGCCATAAAGTAAAACATACATGCAAATACAGTCATTAAGAAAATAATTTGAATTATTTTTTATGTTAGATTATTACAAGCTTGCTTGTGCCTTGATTACATTTAAAGAAATACATATAAATTCTTGCAGATAGCTTATAGAATAGTTTTACAATATTTCATATTTTATTTAGTTACATATGCAATATAGTGATAACTCTGTTTTTTGGGAGAGATCATCTTTAAAGTTTAGAGTTTTATCTTTCTTATCTTCAGCTCATTTTATGAGTTATTCCCTTAGCTCTCCTTGAGTTTAACAGGGGTTGAAATTTTATTTCAAGTAAGTCCAAACATGCTTGCTTTTAGATAAAAGCCACTTAGCTTTTAGTTTACATGATTTTTCAAGAGTAAAAAAAGGCATCAATTCTTCTTTTAACAATTCTTAAAGAGTTGATTTGCCTTTCTTTGGTAGGAAACTTGACTGAAATCCAGATTACTAAATAACTCCCCAATTAATATAAACAGTCTATCACTAAATGCCTTCTTATCTTACTAACCAGAAATAATATTAAATGACCTAACTATATTCCTACTTAAACATTTTACTATTTAGAGGTCCTAAAATAATTGCAACAATACATAACTCCAAGAAGCTTATACAATCTTACAGCATTTAAGGAATAAAATAATCTTTTATATAGAACAATTTCAAACTACATATGTTTCTCTCAATGTTATAAATGGTTCTACAGCGTGTATAAAGGAATCAGGAACAGGAATTCTATTTCCCAAATGTTGTATTTGGATTTAAAACTGAAGTATTATTTTATGAAGAAAGAAGGGGGAGAGGCTCTTCTTAGCTTTGCACAGCCTTGAGAAGCCTGCTTTACACCACTTCACTTAAAGATGAGAAAATGAATATGAATTATATGTCCCTTAAATAGGGGCAGAGGAGCAGAACTCTGAAAATACACTTTCATTGGGTCTTTGCCTTCTAACCTAAACAGGTTATAAGATGACATTCTACAGTCGTGTCACTAACAACTCAAAGCTCCCATAAAACACTCTACAGAAACCTCCCAGATCATAATAACTAAATAATAGAGAAATATTACCTTTAATATGACACATGTCAAATCTTATAGAACATTACAGGAAAAAGAAAATGATCAGACTATATCTCAGAGTTCGAAATTCATCTTTGAAATAAGTACAGGACCTTATGAGCATGGAGGAGGCCAAGTTGCCTTTGTCCATCACAGAGAATTGTTTTCTGGGGGTTCCTACCATAGGATTAAACACAGTTCCACCTGTTACACATGCATTAATAGAGAACGTATTCATGAACTGAAAATGTTATTAGGAACACGCAGCCAAGTATTGAGCCGCATAAGGATGATAGCTGCTAAAATGTAAATCCAGACAAGCCCTACAAGAGAGTCTCTTGCACCTCCAGTCAGGGGCGAAGTGTAGGGGGTGCATGTGCACCCCCTGAGAACACCAGTGCATCCCCTGTCCGGCCGCACTCCCTGTTTAGCCGGCAGGCAACAGGATTGGCTGCCAGGGGACACCCCCTGATCACTGACTTAAGAGGCAGCAGACACGCATGCCTCAAGTGATGCAATGAAAGAAGAGCATAAAATGAAGCAAGCAACACTCTGATTTCATCTATCAGCTTCAGTTGCATTGCTGTCTTAACACTTCCAGCCCATCTAATCTCATCTCATCTCATCTCATCTCATCTCATTTCTTTCAAACAAGCAAATAAAATGAAAAGGACCGCCTTTTCAGATAGCACTGGTCTTGCACATAAGGACATTGCCAAGACATCAAGTAACAAAGGAAAGAGGAAGTTTGCCAAAGCACTTCCAAAGAAACAGCCTTACATTTACATTTACTTTTTTTTTGTAAGTATTGTAAAGGAACAGTGAAATGATAATATAACTTAGGACAAGCCCTCTAGTGAAACATTAATATGGTTTAAAGTATTAATTCCTGGAGAAGCGAGAAACTTCAAGATTGGCAAAACAGAGAAATAGCAGGTTTGGTTTGAATGTAAGGGTCTAAATATTCCTTAATTTGCCTGTCTCAAAATAAATCCACTGTTTAATCACTTCTTTTAAATACACCAATTTAAATATTTCTTCTAGTTCCACAAGACTTCATTAAGATTACTTATATTCAGCCATGTATAAACTGCATGGTTATCTATGATTACCAAAAAGTACTCCCCCTTCATTAAGCAGAATTCTTTTGCTCATCCACAAACTGTTCTAGATAGCTACAATATGCTAAAATAGGACTAAATATTAATTTTAAAAGTAATATTTTTTGGTCTTGGATATGTCTGAAAAAAGAGCAACCGCACCAGACAGAAGCCAGTTCTGAAAGGGGTAACATTGTTAAAAGCTCTCAACAAACATGCCATGTCTACACTGCAGTTACAAAAGTTGAGAAGCAAAGAACATTATCCCTCACTAGGCATGTGACATTAGGAAGCAGCAATAAACTGCTTAGATTATTTCTCCACACTTTATTACTCCATACTTTATTGCTCCTGCATGTTCTCTTGGACCACAGCATATGGAGCTGGGTTGCAGCAGCCCCAGCTGGCAGGGGACCTGGAGGGTCAACCTGCCAGCCCAGGATTGGTCTGACCAGGCTTAATGTGCTGTGGCAGGGCTGGCTGGGGCACAAGGGTGCTTCAGTGTGGGGCTAGCTGGCAGGCAGCTCCCACACCGAAGCACCCTCATGTACCAGTTGGCTGGTCAGCATCTACATGTAAAAAAACCTCTGCAGCAGGGTAGTACTTGCATCTAAAAGGTGGAGGTGGATAATGAAATGGGAGGTGGAAAGGAAATAGGGGTGAGAGAAGGGTGGTGAAATGAAGGAAATGAGCCATTGAAGGACAAAAAAAAAAGGTTAATTTTTTTTTAAGAGGAAGTATATTAAAGAAGGTCTTATATTTTAATAAATTGGGATTTTGGACTGGGTCATGGGGAATGCTAGTCATGCTTCTTGAGGTAGCTTGGAGCTGGGAACAGTGAGAAAAGGCACTTTTGGGGGATCTACTGCCCCAGCCCCAGCAAGGAAACCATAGCTCATGGGGACCCAATCCAGCCCCCTACTTTATTCCTTCCTTGCTCCTCCTAGACCCCACTCCTGGACCCATTCATTACCTGTGACCAAGTTAGCTGGCATGTGGTTTGCAAACTGTTTGCATAGGATTGGACCTATGCAAACAGGGGGTGGGACAGTCACAGTGGTGGGAGTGGGAAGTTTGTCTACACAGAACAGGAGGGTACACTGTATCCTAGGATGCTGAAGGACTGAAACTTGAATGGCTCATCTGTGGGGAGTGGCTGCATATTAATGGACCACAAGCTGGGTAACATGTACCAGACATCAAATGGCACTGGAGTGGCATAACTTTAAGCTGTCTAAAGTATGCTTGAAAGTAGTTTCATGTACTAGTGTGGACAATCTAGGGGTTAAGAGCTCCAGGAGCTGCCTAAAATTAATGCACAACAAGGCCCTAAGGTGCAAATACATATGGGTGCAGCAAATCCCAAAGCACAGGTCTCAGATATTTTCTTATAAAATTGGCATTGGTTATGCTAGAATCTCCTGCTGAGAGGTAGCTGCTGAAGCTGGCTGGAAACCAACCTGGTTCACTGGAATGCTGGTTTGTTGTTCTTTTAAAGTTTGGTTTAGGTCCGCACCAGACTGAAAACAGTCTTTTTCTTTTACATTTCTGGTGATCAGGAAGCTTTCCGGACCTTGCAGCTGCTCAATGAGATGGACTCGCTTTTTGGTTTTGCTGCTTCAAGCCACCATAAAACTGACAAGAATGTCAATTTGTACTGAAGAGCTGCAAAATTTCTGTCTCCAAGGCAGCCCTTCAAGCCACTTCTTGCCCTGGGACCATGGCTTTCAGAGCCCAGCCCTCCCAGCCCTTGGGAAGACCCACTAGGAAGTCAGGGAAGATTCCCTCAAAGCTCTGTTTGGGATTCAGCAATGATTTGAATGAAATCCTTTACACTCAATGAACTGATTTTTCCTGCAGAATTTGCTTTGTAAGGAAAGTCCAACTATCCTAGTAACACCACTTCACTTATTTGTTCCCCTTGTTTTCCTGGTGGAAATTTCACAGTGTCTGTCTAGCACATCAGTGGCATGCAATCCTTAGACAAGGGAGGGGTAGCACTCACTGACTATTTTAATTATTTGGCATCACATAAAGGGAAAAACATTTCAACCAGTGCTGTACTTTTTTACAAATCCCTTCCATCTTTGAGAACTCCTGTCTTTGTCTCCCTTTTATAAAATTCACAGAAGTCAATGTTCAAAGGGCTAGCTTTCCTGGAACTTCATTTAAAAACAAGTGTGTTATTTTTACCTCAGAGAAGATATAGATTTTTATCTACTGTTGTTCACAGATGAAACTTAGCCTGCAAGGTTGTGGGTTGTTTCTGAGTCAGAACTCTATGTACCAAAGAGGAAATATGGAAGGAAAGTTGTTAAAACACATTTTACAATGATAAATAGGGCCTTACGTGGAAGGGCACTGAACATTGAGTCCACTGGGTTTTGGCTAAACCTCACACCTGATAATCTCAATTTTCCTGTTACTACGATGATGTCTGTATGAAGAGCCCACCAAAGAATGTGTTATAATACTTATATCATGGATATCAAATATATGGCCCATGAGCCAAATCCAACTCACAGAGCTCTATCATCCACCCACAGAGCTGGCTGTGGAGTCTCAGACTGGCTCCCTGCATGCAGCATGCCCTGGCTCCAGCCCGGAGCACTGTATGCAGGCCCTCTGACAGGGGCCGCACCCAGCTTGGGGACCGGAGCCAAGTGTGTGTGGTATATGGTGCCACATGCCAGACCAGCCTTGTGCAGTGGATCCAGAGCCCAGCTGTATTTAACCCACAGACTCACCCCACGTGCCAGAGGCAGCCATGTCCATGTCACCTGCTGTATGAGTTCCTGACTGACCCCATTTATGTTGTGTAGCACGTGGCCTGGACCAGCCCCATGCACCACATGCTATGTGCAGAGCTGGGGCCAGCATGTGCTGCATGTGCTGCACTGACCTGGAGCTGATGTGTGCACTGCAAGCAGCATGCAGGGCCAGTTCAGGATACATGCTGCATAAACCGGCCCTACCATACTGACTCTAGCATGTGGGGCTGGTCTATGTGCCTGATCTAACATGCAGACCAGCCCACATCCCTCATCCCTCATCTGGCCCTGGAAACCAGATGGATTTGACACCCCTTACTTACATTACAGATATTATGATGATTAATTTTCATTTTGTTAAGATGTATGTATTGACCTTGCTACTAAGCAAGATAAGCAACGAAGCAGTGGTAGGATGAAAACAGAAGACGGCTTGTATTAACCCCTATTAGGCTTTACATATGATCATGATCACTTCACTCCTCGTCTTAGGCCCTTAATTAGGGAAAATGGGAATACATTTAGTAGACTATATCTGATGCAGGTATATTTGACCAAAGTGCAAGCATCATGCCCTGGCTAACATAGAGTCCAAGCCACAAAAACATTAGATGTCTTTTTAATTATATGGGCTAAAAACCACAACGTCTATATATGAGGGGGGATTGTGCAGATTTTTTACACCTTTAAATTGGGATGAATACAAGGATACATCTGGATATACGGGATTGGTTCAGTTCTTTATAAAACTGACTCTTTTACCCACAAATCCAGATTTATAAACACGGAGGTGGTAGGTGTTTGATCCAGTATTCAAATTGCTCTGTAATAGCAGCAAGCAGCTAGTTTACAGGAAAAAATATACAGTTAGAACAAAATATGCACAGTCATCCACTCCTTCAAATGAACCTGACCTGAAGCCTGCAATTATATTTTAATGCTCTGGTTCTAACAATCATGAAAGGCACCACCAGAAATCTCACTAGAAAATCTGTTCTCAAGAGGATTTTTAGCCCAGTTTTGCAGGCCAAACAGTTGTGGGTAATTTGGATTAGCATCTACATTCTACGTGTCTGCAGAATCAAGACAAGCCTTCTCACATTGTCCATCAATTAATTCTAATGAAGGGGAATACAAAAGAAACTCCCATTATAGAGGCAGACTTATGACACTGATTGAAAAAATTGTCAGTATGAAATACTGGTTTGGTATGGAATGCAATGAACCTTTCTTCTTTCTATACCTGTGCATATGGCCACTTATTCCTAGGAGTAAGGTCAAGGAGAGACTAGTGTGCCACTGATCTTCAAAAAAAAAAAAAAAAGCATTTTGCCCCCTCTAGTACTGGAATAGATTTATTCATGTTACATATAAGCCCCTCGTTACTTTAGGATTTGACCACCTCTCAGCCTTTAGTGTATGTCTCTTCACAACATCTGTGTGATACCATACAGTGTAATTACATTTGAGGCCTTGATGCTATACAATATAGGTGGATGTAAGGTCTATAAAGACTGGCCTGGTTGCTGCCTCATTTCAAATCTGTTTTACGTATCAGATGTAGGTAATGTAACTTGTTCAGCGGTAGGGTGCTTTTTATGAAAGCCAGCTTGTTCTTTTGGGAGCTGGGAATCAACAAAGTTTTTTGTTCTGTTCAGATGAGCATGCACATGTCTCTTGTGGCATCTCAGGCCAGTTTGAGACACCACAGGAGGTACACCGTGAATGAAAAAAATGTTCCCCGTGCTGCATATCTGCAGTGTGGGCTCAAAATTTGATACCTGGAAATCCAGGAATCAAAAAAAAAAAAAAAAAAAAAACC
>NW_017729032.1:252641149-252641418 GCF_001723915.1 Gavialis gangeticus | reverse complement strand
AAAAAAAAAAAAAAAAAAAAAACCCTCAGGAAAAAAGCAGGGCAAGGCACGGTCCTGGACCATGCACTGGGGTAACCTGGAAGTTGGTCCACCATAGAGATGCTCTGGTTTTTGGTCATAGTGTCTCTATGATGCTTCTGCTGTCCCAGCACATGGGGCATGTACCCTTGGCATGCTGGGGTAAGCAGAAGATTGGGGTAAGGCTGTGGCTGTGGCTGTCCCAGGTAAATTACTGAGCATTGTCTCAGGTAAGTTAGGGATGTGGGGGT
>NW_017729032.1:252632257-252641089 GCF_001723915.1 Gavialis gangeticus | reverse complement strand
GAGGGGGTGGGGGGATGTGGGGCTCATGGGTAGATGTGTAGGGGGGCTTGACTGGGGGCCGCCACATGCCTGCCCCACACCCACTCCCCGCAGCACTGGTGGCAGCAGCTCGGGGGCTGTGACCCAGATGCAGGCATGGCCCAGGACAACGCGACACTGCATGATGTGGGCTCTGTGCATGCTGACTGCAAGCACGTGGCTTTGGATAGGACTAGGAAAGCCATGTGATAGTGAGGCAGGCTGGGCTGGGTCTGTTCAGCATGCACAGAGCCCACAGTATGCAGCACAGCGGTGTGCCTCTGTGGACTGTGCCTGTAGCCAGGCCACATCCCCCCTGGCTGCTGCCACTGGCACTTTGGGGGTGGGTGGTGGGGCAGGCATGTGGTGGCCCCCGGTCAAGCCTCACCCCCCCCCACAAACCACACATCCCCACACATGGTGCTAGCAGTCAGCCGTGCTGTGCCTGGTACAGTGCTGCCTCACCCACACACTGCGCAGGGAGAATGGGCCCAGCCTGACCTGACCTGGTCCTTCACGGTCTGCTCGTGTGTCTTTGGATGTGCCTGGGTGGCGTGGGTCCGAGATCCGTGTCCGGTCCAAAAGTGGGTTGGGCTGGGTCAGGTCAGGCCCGTTCTCCATGAGGGTCAGGCGGTGATGCGTGGTCACAGAGCTGTGCCTACAAGCAGGCTTCCTGACCCTCATGGAGAACAGGCCCAGTCCTGCCCACCCAGCTAGCGTGCTTTTGGACAGGAGTTGTGAGTCTCAGAGCCGCACGTCCCAGTCCTGTCCAAAGGCATGCTAGTGGGCTGGGTTGGGTCAGGCCAGGCCTGTTCTCCCTGCACAGATCGGGCTAAGAAGCCACACAAAGAGCCCCTAAGGTGATCAGTGCCCAGGAGGGGCACAGGCAGACTGAGAGAGCCGCTGGTCTGGGAGTGCAGGACCATTACTGAGGGGACTCGGGGAGTGCCTGGTGGGGATCAACACAGGCTCAGGCTCAGGTAGAGCCCACAGGCAGCCTCCCTTTTATAATCTTTATTAAGATCAAGGCATGGCAGGTGAGATTGAAAGGGAAGGACTGCAGTCGGGTCTGAGCCAGGCAGGGGCTATATGGCCACCAGAGTGTCACAGCCACCCCATGGTCATGGACCTGTTACATAAACCACAAAATAATTTCTGTACCATACTCTGTTTAGTTTCATGGCTCATCTAAATAGGAACACAACAGAATTAGTCTCAAGAAGCCTCTCCAGGTATTGATGAAAATCACTTGCTCGAGGTGGTCTTCCTTTAAAAGTGGAGCAGACTCATACTGGATATCTTGGTTCATATTTTAATGTAAAGGGTTGACAGACTAGTGCAATCTCTTGTGTAGGTTTCACTGCTATGCAAGCAGCATTTAGATCTTCTCATAGTGAAAAAAAAGATTGATTGCGAAGTCTCTGGGCTCAGTGTGGTATATGCTAGCCCACCGTCTCTGGCTCTGTGCATTAATTTCTTGTCCAGGTTCCCACTGCTGGGCATTGGGAAGGGCAGAGGATTTTGCACTGGGATGGCTGGATCCTGCAGTGTTCCCTGTCACCAGGCTATTCCCCTGCTCAGAGGTCTCTCCCATACACTGGTTTGTAGCACAGGTATTCTTCCAGGCACTTGATCAGGTGCTCATCTTTCTGTGAGCTAAACTGGTTGGAGGGAAGATGGTGGTTCTGGAACATCCAGGGCAGGTCACTAACACCACAGAAACAGACTGTCTGCTGGTGTCTACCTGCTCAAGGTGAGTAGGACACTCACTAGAGTCCCCCTCCAACTCTTGCCACTAGACTAGCTGTATAGCAGCATTCAGGTCTGATAACTCATACTTGTCATTTTAAGTGGCTCCTTGTGACATCTATAGCGTGCTTTGCGGGGTGACCCAGATGTGTTCACCAGGGCTGTACATATCCTTTGACCACTCAAGAAGCTGCTGAGCAGTTGGGTTATAAAAGATTTGTTAAACTAAGTCCCTGGTGACCACCACATAGGCACGGCTGACAAAAATACATGTGCCATAGGTTGGTGGACTTTCCAGTGTATTTGGTTGAGTGATGGAGTCTCCCACTTCATAAGGGAACTTCCAGCGATGGAACTTCTTGGCCTCTGAGGGCTTTTCTGGCTCCAGGCTGTTTTCCACTTTCAGAAGCTTCAGGGCTTGGATCTTGGAATTGATCTTGATGGCAAAGTCAGAGCCACATATATTCAGGAGGAATTGCCAGGGAACTAGATGCTGGAGCAAGTCTTCCATGCAGTTGATGTTGGCCTGAAGCATTGACCAGGATGCATGGACTACCCACTTCAGCTTGCTGGCCAAAAAGACATTGGGGAAGCACAATGCGATCCCAGGTACTGCCTTCTGGAAGTTCTTAGGAGCTTGGCATCTATATGGATACAGCAGAGGTTCTGCAGGATATACAGGGCAGGCAACAGCCTCTCACACATCTCAGTTGTGTTGTGAATCACTGTGAAGTAGGTGGCATGGTGGGGTGGGGGGAATGAACGACATCCTCAGTCCAGTGAGACCTCAAAAAACTACTTCGCTTTGAAGAGCCTGCAGGCTGCTATCAGTTTCAGGTTGTCTACTGGCATTAAGAGCTTCCTTTTCCCCCCTAAAGTCTAGGGGCATGTGTAGATGAAATGGTGGCCCAAAATTGAAGTGGTGGGTTTTAAAAAATACCGCTTCATATTAGGGCTGATTAAACCCCCGTGTCATGCACACACCCCACTGACTTGCCTGCCTCTCCAGCAGGGAGGGGAGGGCAAGGTGCTGGTGGGCACAGCAGTCCCTGGGCTGCAGGGGGGGCTGCTGCTTCACTCTGGCAGTGCCCCCCCAGGCAGCACCTGGCTTAGGTGGTCCTGGGGGGCACCACAGCCATGGATGGAACCACCAGGACCCCATGCATCTCAGACAGGCAGGCAGGCTCTGAGGGGTGGGTGGGGGGACATCAGGCTTGCCACTTTTCTTGGGCAGAGCTGCTTTCCCAGGCTGCTGTCAGGCTGTCTGTAGGGCTTCTGCAACCGTGGATCTGCATGGAGCCTGGTGCTTTGCTCCACGGCTGTAGGGGCGGCAGACTAAAACTCCTCAAAGGCTGGAATAAATGCACAATACACTGCTGAGGCATGCAAACACCGACACCATTAAAGCAGTGCAAAAGCATTTAGCCCACTTTAAAGTGTCATGCAAACACGCCTCTGGTTTTGTCTACATTAGCCTAGGTTGCTCAAGCAAGCTGCCTGCATAGCTTCCATGTCTCCTCTAATGATCTGAGAGCAGGTGATTTTCCCGGTGGAAGACAGCTTCAGACATTGATTAGGTTTAATTCTTTTACATTGGCTTTTGTACTGCAAGATGGTTATACCCCAGACTTGGAAGCTACACTCCCAAACAGTGAATTTCCTCACTGTAATGGATAACAGCATAAGCAGGTCCCCACAGCGGCAGGTAGCGATTCCAAGAGAACCACTTCCTGTCACACCACCACATATACTCACAGGTGGTGAAAGTTCACAGCTGGTTTGGAAAGGTTAAAATAAATAGTTTTTTACTTAGTGTAACTATGTCTCCATTGTCATGAAGAACCCTAAGTCACCAAATTTGCTTCCAGAGCAGGAACCAAGATATTATATCCCCTTGACCAAATTTCTTGTTTTTGCCTGCTGTGGTTTGGGGGTTTTTTGAGTTTTTTTCCACTCATTAGCCTTAGTATTAGCTGAACTCTGTTAAGCTAGGGTGGAGTAGGGAGAGTCATATTTGATTTTTTCCTTAAAACAGTGTTGAAATACTAATGCTGAGAGAGGACACACCATCTGGGTGATTAGTAGAGCTGTGTAAAATTTCACTGGGTGTTTTGTTTTGAAGCTGTTTTGACACATTTTGAGCTCAAAACAGCAAAATTGAAATGAAACAAAAAGCTTTGAAACATCTTTAAGTCAAAATAAGAGCACTCAAAATGTTTCGAAGCCAGGTTTCCTTGGCTTTTGCACCAGGCCCAGGTGGCAGTGGCAGCCTCCTGTCATCCCACGTGCAGATCTGGGGGTCTGTGCCTCACAGGAAGAGTCTGGCACAGCCCTGCAGCCCTCCTGGGGGTTGGGGACCCCTGGATCTGCGTGCAGGATGACAGCATGCTTCCACTGTTGGTTGGGGTAAGCGGCAGCAGCAGTTTTCCCTGTGCTTGGAACAGGCTGAGCTCAGTGCTGGTCTCAGCCAGCAGTGGTAGCCTCCTGTCATCCTGTGCACAGATCTGGGGACCCACAGCCTGGGAGGAGTCCGGAACAGCCCCACAGCCCTCCCGGCAAAGCATCAGGCCAGTGCAGTGTGGTCCACCCACACCTGCCTATCATAGCCCAGGAGGTCTCTGATACAGGTGACACCACCCAGGACCAGCCTCTGTTGCACCTGGGGTGCCTATGCCTTCAGCCCTTCTAACTGCGGGTTCCATAAGAGGGGTTCCACAAGCAGGTTGGCACCCTGGTACCGAGACCAGCCTCCAGGACTGGAGGAGGTCCTGGTAAAACTCCGGCAGTCCTCGCAGGTCCTGCAGGGAGAAGCCCTGCTGGCTGAGGAGGTACCAGTTGTACCGGAACCCCTGGAACTTGTGAAGGAAGGCATGTCCTGGGTGGCCTTATGCCATTCAGCTTCCAGCACTGTATAGCAGTCACTACAGGGCCTGAAGATGGAATGTCAGGACCTGGCTGCTCAGGCAAATCAGGTCCTGGCAGCCGTCTCTTAAGGGGAGGCTCAGGACCTCTGGAGCAACCCAGTGCTGTCCTGGCCAGAAAAACTCCAGCGCCCATCTTTGGAACCCAGCCAGGACCTCTCAGGGCACTAGGAGGGTGTGGAAGTGGTGCCAGAGCATGGACAGGATGAGCTGGTTCAATACCAGCACTCTCCCATGCAGGAATCGACACCACAGCAGTCCCACCCATGCCCAGAGCCGCTCTACCACCCTTGCCTCCAGCTGGTGCCAATTCTTTGGTGGGGGGGGAGGTTGTGGGAGACAGGTAGATCCCCAGGTAGAGCAGCAAGCCTACACTCCAGCGGATCCAACTGAGTGCAGTGGAGAGTAAGTCCACCTGCCACCCATCACCTACTGACAGGCTAAAGCTGTTGACCCAGCACTTGACCCTGTTGAATGCTTTCTCCTGGTTCGGGGACAGTGGGGTGAAAGACAGGCCCTCCCAGTGCACCAGCTCCAGAAGGTCCCAAACCAGGTACAGCTTGTCAAAGATGGAACATCTGGGCACCATGTACATCTGGTTGGGATGGATCACGTCTGCCAGCATGGACCACAGATGCAGCCTTTACTGCCTCCTTGTAGTCCATACAGAAGAGGGACACAGGGCACCAGTTCCTCAGGTCACGGGGGTCCCCTTTCTTCGGTAGGAGGGTCAATGTGGCCCTCCGGCATGACAAGGGGAGTTTCCCATCAGACTACAGCAAAGTCTGAGCCAAGGACATCCCAGAAGGCCTGGTAGAACTCCGCAAGTAAGCCTTTTGATGCCCGGCGCCTTGTTGCCAGGCATCAGGCAGAAGGTGACCAAGAAGTCAGCCAGGGTGAGAGGAGCCTTCAGCTGGTCTCGGTTGCCTGCGCTGACCTGCAGGAGTCCCTCCCACAGGGTTCAACAGGCTTCAGTGTCAGTTGGATCCAGGGAGAAGAGCTCTTCATAGAAGGCTTGCGCATACTAGTGCATCTCACCTGGATCCATAAGGGGGGTGCTGTCACCTGCCAGGAGGCAGGCAATGTACTTCTTGGGCCCCTCACCTCTTCTCCAGGATGTAGAAGAAGCAGGAGCCATGGTCCGTCTTCTGAAGGAGCTGGACGTGTGAGCAGACAAACACACCATGGGCATGGTGGTTGTCCAGAGTGCAAAGCTCTTCCTGCCTCTCCCAACACTCTCCGCAGAGGGATGGATTGGTTGGGTCAGCGGCAAGGCACTTATCCAGCTCCAGCACTTCTCACTTAAGGTGCTCTTGGACCGCATCCCTCTGCTGGGTGTGCCCCCAAGTGCAGTTGCAGAAAAAGAGTTGGATGCGCACCTTCCCCACATCCCACCATCTCTGACCTGTGGGGAAAGTTTCCCATTGCTCTTGCCAGGCCAGCCATAACTCCCAGAAGGCCTCCCTGAAGCCCGCGTTCACCAGCAGACTGGCATTAAAATGCCAGTAGGCCAACCCCAGACACCCAGGCCCCAGCATGGCCTGGGCCTAGACAAGGTGGTGATTGCATAAGGGGTCGCCCGGACACTGTAGTGGGCCTGGGCAAAGTGTGGCAATGAAATATAAATTCTGTCCAACTGGGAGTGGCATGCCTGCTCCTTCTGCACCCTCATGTAGGTGAAGATGGGCTGGGCTGTCAGGGTGACAGGTGCGCCTGGCATTCACCAGGGACTACTCTGTCAGGTTCCATGCTAGCAACCTTAATACTTGACCACCTCCTCCCTTCCTCTGGTGGCTACATAGAGTAAAAATGTCTGTAGGGACTTTATAATGTTGTAGTCCCTGCTGTTGTTTAACATCCCCAAGACAGCACTGTGTCTTTAGACCTTCTGGATCTTTATTATGTCAACTGAGCCAGGTTTGTCCTAGTATAAGACAGTTTATTGCAACTGTGATCTTCCTGTGCCACACCAGTCAGAGATCAGAATCAGGCTCTATTTCTCTTAGAGAGTGATTTCTTGACAGCAAAAATATATATGTAATAGAGGAATATAAGAATATATATATATATAAGAATATTCAAGAATATAATGGCTTGAAAAATATAGGCTCGATTCTCTACTTCCTTGTACTTTTTTTATTCAATAAAACCTGTGCAAAGCAAGTATAAGACACTACCATGCTGATGCAGTTATTTTGTTTGCTCTCTCTGCACAGATGTAAAAGACAAGGTGTTGGAGATCCAGGCCTAACATTTCTAATAGCAAACCCTCTGAGACCAATAATATGCACAGAGGTAATGCGAGTCTGTTTTAATAAATTTTTAATTATGTGTTAATTATTTATTCATTAAATTGTTTATTCTCATACTTCATCAGAAGTTTCCGGTGTCTCTCATGGAAACTGCAGTTCTTCTAAATGTTCGGAAGAGCATTTTGCAGTTTTGCAGTTACAATATGTTTGATTCCATTAAGCAACTGATAATGATGATTTCTCTAAAAGGTTGTGGGTTCACAGACTGAAATAAAAGCTCTCAAGTGTCCTGCAAATTATATGTGTGTGATGTCTTTAGCTTGTTAATGATGTTCAGACATTTGCCATCATAGTGATGCTGGTAGTGATGCTGGTAATGTAGGTTCTTAAAAATTTGGGGAAATACCCACAATTAATTTTGTATGATTACAAAAGGCATTTTCCTCATACCTCCCCCTTCCTTTCACTTGCTCCTCTTTGTTGTGATTGAAAAAAATAATATAAAGCTTGAGACCAAGGAAAAAATTAGTCTCTACCCATAGGAGCCTTTATGCCCCTTAAATCATGGTCAAAATTCAGCACTTACACATGTATCCCACGTGGGAGGTTATTCTTCTTCAAAGGAAGCTCACTCGTAGTGCCAGAATTACTCTCCTACCTAAAATTCAAGCTGTGTCTGAGTCTAGAAGAAGTAGCAGAAAATGTTGCATGTTTGAGGGCCTGAATGGAGAAAAGGATGTTCAGAGAAGAGGAGACAGATGAATGATGCTTAAGGGATCCATTCTGGAAGGAAACATTCAATTGAAGGGGCTATCAATCAAGCAGTAGTTACTCTTGTACTTGAATGAAGTAATTAAAAAAAAGTTTATTGCAGTCTTGATTAATAGTAATTATGTTATATTCTTGTAACATTATTCTCTCTTTCAAGAAATTTAATCACCATGAAATGGGCATAAAAAAAGCAAATATATCATAGCGACCAACAAAAAAATTACACCAAAGTTTTCTGGAGTTGTAATAAAAGCACTTAGCATGTCTGAAACATTGCTGTTATCACTTTGTCCTGATTTATACTTGCTGTTAAACTTAAGAATGACTCCATGACAAACATCTGTTGTCAGCAATGGGTAATTTGTATGTTGTAGACTAGACCAACATGCATTCTTTCAGTATACATTTTACTTTTCTGTTCTTTCTTGTGCTATTGTTATCTTGATTTACAAGCATACTATATAGAAACAGCCTAATAATAGTAGATTGCTTTAGAAGATATTGTTTCAAGTATTGGCCATACAAGTTGGTAACAGAGTTAACCAGTATGTTTTTAATAATGTACACTGATCTTAGCTCTAATACAGTTTCTAGGCTACTCTCTATATAGGTTATTAAAGAAAAAAAAGTCAAAGTAATATAATCTTGAAAACTGAGTCATATTCAGGAAACTGTCATTTTGAATTTCCTCCATTAATACCTATGTATTATCCTGTGACATGTCAGGTTTGGTACAACTCAGAAATGTCACATCATGTTATATAAGGTAATAATAATGCACTTTGGGTTATGAGCTATCAATCTGGAACTCCAGAAGAGAGCTTGCTATTTTTAAAATTGTTTTGCAAAGAAATGCATGTTACCATCAAGTCTATTTATTCTCTTGATTAATTAGTAAATTAAGCTTTCTATGGCTACAGTACAAGTCAAATTCTGTGCTAAAATAAATGGGAAGAATCCTAATACATTTGATCAGGCTATAGCCATCTTTCAGAGAACTTGGAACAGAATGCTAGGTATTATATTAAATAGCTTTAAAAAAAAAGAGCTTCAGAATGCTCATTTGTTGTCCATTGGGCCTCCTAGTACTTCTAATGGGAGTGATCTCTTTCGTGATTTTT
>NW_017729032.1:252626024-252627257 GCF_001723915.1 Gavialis gangeticus | reverse complement strand
TGTGCTAGAATAAATGGGAAGAATCCTAATACATTTGATCAGGCTATAGCCATCTTTCAGAGAACTTGGAACAGAATGCTAGGTATTATATTAAATAGCTTTAAAAAAAAAGAGCTTCAGAATGCTCATTTGTTGTCCATTGGGCCTCCTAGTACTTCTAATGGGAGTGATCTCTTTCGTGATTTTTCCTGTCTCCTCTCAAGTTCATTTTGCTTATGCAGCTGCAAGAATGACCACTTTCATAGCTCTTGTAGCACCAAATGTTAAATTGGTGTAAACTGAAGATAGTGAAGCTATCCATGTTTATACCAGACAAAGATTTATCTCATAATTTCATAGATATGCATGCAGAAAATATGTAACACAATGTCTGGGAGCAAGGAACTCATTTAAACTTAATTCAGTTGATTGAATGGGTCCATATGAAGCAACCAATAATTATCTTGCTTATACAGCAAACTGTGGGAAAAGATTAAGTATATTAAGAGACAAAATAAGTGTCCAGGAATTTATTTTGTTTAGGTTGGCCTCATGCCAATTTGCTGGAGTGCAGAGATAGTCTGGCATCTGGCATCACCTGCATATGTGTTTTTAAGCACATAAAAAGTAGTAATATAGGCATTGCTTATTACTAACTTTAAAAAGTATATTAACCAAACCCTCAGCTCTGTCTCCAAATATAATATCCTTCTAATCCTCCATGTACTACTTGCCAAAGCCATCAATCAATAATGTCATTAAACTCATTATTACCTTTCATGCAAGCATAAAATATGGATTGTTTACAAGAGTGCGCTTGTCAAGCAATTACAAATCTGTAGACATTTATAAAAACAAAAGTAAAAAAATCTGTGCAAATATGCAGAATTTGAACTTTATCTTAAAAACCTGTTCAGAGGAAATGCTTAAGTATATGAAAAGCCACATGTAAATAATACAGATTTATAAATTCCTACAATAAACCCTGTTACTAATTTAGTCAGACCTGCATAATACAGGACACAGATCTTCCCCATATAATTCCTACAGTGTGTTACTCTCAGTGTTTGAAAGGAGCAACTCCTTTCACAGTAATCAGCACAGTTTGTTGTTAATATAAATGGCAAAAAAGGGAAACTATTCTTTTGTTACCATTATTCATAACAAATAATATTAAAATGTTTGTATCAGGTGAGTATTTCAGGGGTACAGTAATACCTTGGTTAACCAAATAGATGCATTCCATGACATCAC
>NW_017729032.1:252623631-252626013 GCF_001723915.1 Gavialis gangeticus | reverse complement strand
AGGGGAGGGACTTCTAGTGGCAAAGGTCAGGGGTTAGGGAGCAGGACTTTTGGTCGTAAGATGGTGACTGGGGGCAGGGTTACCCATGCGGCCCTTGGCTGCTTACTGAATGTTTTTTGGCAAGCTGTCCTCTGCCCAAAATAATTGCCCACCCCTGGTTTAGACCATAATTAATACAGTCTAGTCTGTGGATGATTTCTTGTTCTGCAATTTCCTATTCAAGTCTGTTTTTCAAGTGTTGTCGTCTAAGATCCAGCACTCTGAGGTCAGTGAGGGGAAATGTCCATGGCGGTTAAAGTGTTCTGCTACAGAAATGTATGTTTTTCTGAAGTTGATCAGATCTATGTTCATTCATTCTTTTATGTAGGGATCACCCTGTCTATCCAATGCAGATAGCAGAAGGGCACTTTAAGTAAGTGATGGCATATATGAGGTTGGTAGAGGAGCCAGTGAATGAGCTTTGGATGTTATAATCCATATTACTTAGTTTGTGATGTGGTCCGTGTTGCTGAGAGGGTACAGTTAGCACCTGGGTTAACCAAATAGATGCATTCCATGACATCACTTCCATATTAGAAACTTTGTTACCAGAGGTAGAAATAATATAGGAGTTATAGGGATGCATTCCAGGACTTCAGAGAAGTGGGGTACAGTAGGAAAATATTAAATACTCATAAAGATACCCAGCTGCCAGGGCTGTGAACCCAGGTCTGCAGCCCCCTGCCCTCACTCTCCAGCGGGCATGGGCAGGGCAGCTCCCCACTGCCGCACATGCTTCCGGGGGCAGGGGGGACTCACCTCCCCCAAATCTGTACATGGGACAGGCTCAGGCTCCCACCCTGCTTCCCTCCCCCAGGGCTTAAGCAGCCCAGGAGGCATGACCCAGCGTAGCAGAGAGAAGTGGGGCTGTGCAGGGATCTCCTTACCGCTGAGAGCTCTGCACCGCCTTGGCGATGCACCCGCTGTGTGCGGGGCTGCAGTGAGAGCAGCAACATGGAGTTGTGCACCTGAAAGGAGCAGCATGTGCAGGGGGCACACTGCCAGGGCAGCACGGAGCTTGCAGCAGTGAGATCCCCACGCAGCCCAGCTGCTCCCTGCTGCTCTGGGCCTACCTGCTGGGCTGCAGAGGCCCCAGGGGGGTGAAGCAGGGCAGGAGCCTGAACCTGCAGCCTGTGCCTGCCCTACATACAGATCTGGAGTTGCGGGTCTCCCCTGCCTCCTGGGAGTGCATGTGGCAGCATGGAGCCTGTCCTCCCCCTCCCCCTCCCCCAGATGAGCCACCTGTGGCCCTGTCCTGCTCCTTGCTGGGGCCTTGCAGCTGCGTGTTGTGGCCCTGGGCCCTAGGCCCCATACACCATACAGCTGGGCAGCAGCAGCCCCAGCCCCGCCCGGCTCCCTCCCTCCCTCCCTACGGGCCCTCAATCCTCTCTCCCCCACATGCCTACTGGATCTGCTCTGCAAGCTGCCTGGGACCATGTGCATGTACATGCAAATGGCACACCCTGTCTCACCACCTTCTTCCTGCTCCCTCCCAGCTTCCTGCAGGCTGGCAGAGTTCCTCCAAAATTGCAAAATCCACAGTATTCTCTGGTAAAATGAGAAATCTGTGTTTGCCTCAAAACATTTTTTGATTATTTTGCAAAAAATGGCCAACTTTGTTATAAAGGAATTTTGTTCCCAGAGGATTCATTAACCACGGTATTCCCGTATAAACTATGGAAACTAAAATCTCTTTACACTCAGGTTTTTTGAGGTCTACTTATACTTACTCTGTGTAGGCAAGGGATTCCAAGTGGGCACAATTTACAAGCTAAACTCGGGCGGGCAATTATTTCAGCTGGAGGACTGCTTAACAAGTTTTGGTGAGCTGTCAGGGGCTGCAGAGGTAGTCACACCCCTTGACAGGTGCCTTGCACTCTGGTAGCCATTTTGGAACCAGAAGTCTTCTCTAACTGCTGACCTTTCCCACCAATAGTTCCTCCCCTTTCCCCCAGGAGTACTCCTTTTGGCAAGGGGGTTTACCATCTTGGAACATGAAAAAACATATATTCTAAAAATAAAACATCTACTACAACATACATTCATTTGATTTCAAAAATATTTTGTCCTGATTTATGTGCATTTACACAGTGTACACAGAGGTGATTGCATAATAGCTTAAAATGAAATTTTATTTTTGTATATGGGGGGTATGAAGGGGTGTAGTGAGTATGGGTGGGTGGATACAGGGTTTGTGGGGGGTCTGGATGTATGCATATGGACTGTGTGTGTGGATGTGTGGGGGTTTGTGGGGGGTGGATAGGGTGGGTGGGTATAGGTTTGTGAGGGGCTGTGAGTGTGGAGGAAGGGTGGCTGGGGGGTTGTGGCATATGTCAGCGGTGT
>NW_017729032.1:252616340-252623080 GCF_001723915.1 Gavialis gangeticus | reverse complement strand
GAGTGGCTGGGGTGTGTGAGGGGATGTGGGGTGTGCAAGGGGGGTGTGGGTGCATGTGTATAGTGTAGTGTGCATGTGGGACACCCCCTACAAACAGTGGATTGTGCAGCAGGAGCTAGTAAGGAACCACAGGGGTGATGCCAGCTCCTGCTGCATTCTGTGGTCTTGGCCATGCATCTGGGAACTGCTTACAGTGGGCAGGGAAGAGTGGTTTCAGTGGACAGACAGGTAGAGAAACAGCAGGGGAAGGGCAGTGGTGGCAGGTGGGGGAGGAAGTGGCAGCGAGTGGGCGGGCAGGAGCATGGGGCCCACACCAGTGCCCTGGGGCCAGGGCCAGGGCCAGCAGGGGCCCAAGTTGGGGCAGTAGGAGCATGGAGCCCCCTCCTCTCATCCTCATACATGCCCCCCTCCCTTATTCTGCACAGCTCCTGTCACTAGGATGGCCATCCAGGTACCTCAAGAATAGGGGACAGTTGCATTTAGTGCAGCTGTCCCCACCACCATGAATGTCGTGTGCCTCCTGAGGCTGGGTGGGGGAAACGGTGAGCTCCCACAGGCAGTGGTGGTGTCAGAGGTAGGGGCATGGTGGTGGAGAGTGGGGAGCTCCCACAGGCAGCCACAGTGGTGTTGGTGGCAGGGGTGGGTCGAGCAGGGAGCTCCCACAGGTGGCCTGGCCAAGGTGGTGGCAGGGGGGTGTGTGTGGGTCGTGCTGAGCAATAAAACATAGAGGACATAAAGGCATCAGGTTTCATATCAAAAGAGGACAGAAGACCAGAAAACCCAACTGTCCTCTATAAAACCAGACAAATGGCCACCCAGCTTCCACCAGTGGCAGCAGCAGCCAGCAAGGCCTCGGGATCCTCATGTCCCATGGCAGGTGGAGACCCCTGGTAGCTTGCAGTCCCAATGAGCCCCAGGACTCCATGTGGCTGGGCCACTGGCAGGGAGAGGGGCAGAGCTGGCCTGGCTCCATAGACCCCCTGCCAGCCCGGGTGCTGTGTTCCTGCCTTCCCAACTTGGGCCCCAGTTGGCCCTGGCCCTGGGGCACTGGTGCAGGCCCTGTGCTCCTGTCCACCCACTCACTGCCACTTCCCCCCCAACCTGCCATTGGTGGCCTTCCCCTGCTGCTTCCCTACCTTCCTGGCTGCCACTCCTTTACCTGCCCACCGCTCCAGCAGCACACAGTTCCCAGCTGCATGTCCAGGCCCGCAGAACACAGCAGGTGCAAGCCTGGCACCCATGGTTCCCAGATGGGTCCTGCTCTGCCATGCAGTCCCAGCCATGCAGTCGGGATCTATGTGGTGCTGGAGCCAGCCTGGCTCAGCTGTCACCATGCAGTTCACACTAGGAGCTAGCCAGGAATTGCAGAGGCCCAGCCAGCCCAGGCTGGCTACTGCTGTGTCCTGTGGTCCCAGCCAAGTTGGGCTAGTTCCAGCTGCACTGGCAATCCTCTCCCCCCACCCATTCTTATCTGAGTTTCCACTCTTGGATGGATGGAGGGAGGCCCCATGGCTGCCAGGGCAGAAGCCTCTGCTGAGCAGAAGCTTCTGGTTGGGGACAGGGGGTGAAGGGGCTGGAGGTGAGGTGGGGCTAGGAAGGTAACTGGGCAGGTACCTAGGCTGCCGCTGCTGGGTCCTGCTTGCACCAGCTCCTGCTGCTACTGGCAAGCTGTCAGCTCTTAGGCAGCCACAGCAGGTAATACTTTTCTAAATTTTAGAGGAGCCCCTCAGGCCAAATAAAATGATTTGGCAGGCCAGATTTGGCCTGTGGCCAGATTTTGCCCACCCTTGAGTTAAACTGTACAAGAAACTGTAGCTTCATCATATTTTCGCTGGTTAGCACTTATGTTATACCCTCTTGGATTCCTTTAACAGGAGGGTTGTAAGTAAACCTAAGGCAGAGGTGGCCAACCTGTGTCTCAAGTGCCACAGCTGGCATGCACAGTTTCTGTGTGTGGCATGCAGCAGATTGGGAAGGGGACAGGCAGCACATAGGTGAATAGGGCAGGGAGCAGAGCATCACATCTGGCAGGGAGCACAGGGCGGGAAGAAGAAAGCAGAGCAGCAGCTTGGTCAGGGAGCACAGGACAGGAAGCATAAAGCTGAGCAGCAGAGAGGGTAAGAGAAAGGACCAGGGTAGCATTTGGGAAGAGTGTGAGGCTAATCTGTGGCACACCTGCCAAAATGTTGCCCCCCATTGGTCCAAGGGATCTGAGTATGATTGACTCTAATAGAGTAAAAGCAAGACTAAGAGCATGTCTACACACTCTCTGTGCTGTGCCCACTGTGAAGCACAACCTGCCCTCTCATTAATACTCTAAAAGCACCAATTTCCAGACATGATGCAACATATCTGCCTTAGCAGCCTTGGTTACATGTAAGTAAGTATGCCTGAGACGTACTTGTTTAGGGCCACTTTAAGGAAGATACATTGCCTTGTTTTTGGGCATTGGTCCATGCAAAAAAGAAGCAAGTGCTTTCTGTTGCAATGGAGGTGACATATACATGTCATAAATTTGTCTCAAAGGAACTGCCTGACAAAATACCTGTGAATCGGGTAACATAAATCAAAATATATTAAAGGCCCAATTCCAGTTTAATAGGAATTGAAAGTGTTCCGCCTTGTGCAAGTTCACCCCTCGAGAGTGTTTCAGTCAGTTTTGATGTAGACATTACAGGCATTACACTTTTACCAGTATAAGTGATCAGAAACCAGTCTCTACCCATAATAGAACAGAAGTTGGGCACATGTAGACTGGTTTAAAAGTGGCAGAACCCAGTTTAAGATTTGCTCCCCCCACCATGGCCCTCCTCCCAAGGGCAAATGTGTGTTCTGTTTGCTACTAATCTATGCCACTTACAGAAAACCACACAATTTATATTGATTCTGCCTTGGGGTTTTTTTTTAATATCTGTACTTAGCCAATGTATTTAGAGTACGATTCATAATCATGCGTATTTTTATGAAAAGCTGCTGCAAATCACAGAAGTATTAGCCCAAACTGTTCAGAATGACGAAGATTAGAAGCATTTGAACATTCGATTTAAACAGCAGAAAAAATACCCTTGTCAAACGTTTCTTTCTAGAGTTTGGCTGTAGCAAGTACAGAGGGAAGAAGATGGAAGTCCTATAACTGGCACAGGGATGAAACGAGTAGGGTACTATAAGAATTACTTTAAAATCTTCCCTTCCTGCAACTAACTCCATATTCCCAAATTGACCTTTGCTCACAGGAAAAAATCCTTCTCTTGAACCAGGCCTTTTAAGGCCATGTCTTCTGTTCATCTTATATGGTGGCAAACCTAATCCCTGTTGGGATTGTCAAGAGGAAACTTGATAGCCTTCCACATGAAAAGGCTGTCATCCTGTCTGTTATCTCTGCTTGATGAACCAGCTCTACTTGAACAGAGGGGAAGGGGGTCCTATTCTGACTTAAGGTACCCCAGATAAAATGAGAAATTCCATAGAAGTCAGTAGAGGTACTAACAGTAGAAAGTCGGAAGAGGTGCAGTCTGTACATTCACATCAACACTTACAAGAAGAGCCAACATAATCTAATTTAGATCTCTCCTCCAGGTTACCTGTTATTTCTCTAAAAACAGAAATGCAAATCATAGTTCTGTTTACAGAATTTCTTATTTTTCTAATCCAGGTCTCCCCATCTTTGAGAAGCAAAAAGTCCAAGAAGTTTTAATGATACTGATGGTCATAGCTGATTAAGTTTTTATTCAAGGTAAACTATGTCACTTTAAAATATTAAATATTTGAATATTAAATGCTATTTGAATTTTTAATATTAAATGTTTTCAAATATAGAAGACACTGAAAGAAATCTGCTAAATTCACACAGATCTGCACTGTAGAACCCACAAGGCTCATTGTTTTAAGTGTTACAGTTACAAATGAAGTTCAAAGAGGTAGTTAGCTATGCTAGTCTGAAGTCAGGAAGAAGAGAAGTAGATATGCACCTTATAGACTAAATTAACCAGAGAATGAGTGAACTCTTGCTCATGAAAGCTTATGCATCTCTGATTCAGTCAGTGTATAAAAAATTAAGTTTAATTTCCTTTAAGTTACTTTAGTATTTTTAGTATGGAAATGGGTAAAAGGACAAAATTACCTTTATGCTTGAAATTTACTATACCTGCAATCATTATTCTGCTGGAAAGTTATCCTTAACTCCGTGCATACACTGTAATTTCTGAGCATAAATTATGGTAGTTTAAAAGATATTAAATCCCAGTGCCCTTTTCATTCCATATAGAACTACCAAGTGTATAATTAAAAGTGCAAATGTACAGTGTGCAATCATGTAAATATCAATAAAGGCTCTAAAGCAGGAAAGATTATTTCATGTAAATAACTCATCCTCATCTTTTTTAATTGCAAGAAAGTATGATTAAATAGAGAGAGAGGCATAGTTTCATCAGTATAGTCAGATAAATGCTGCTATATGTCAGGTACAATTAAAGAAATAAGAAGTAACATTATAAGTTAATTTCAAAAGAACAAAAAGGCAACCCCAGATTACCACTGCATATTTAAAATACAGCACAAGTTTTATCAGCCAATTAGAATATGAAGGTAACTTTACAGTGTTAGTTATTGATAAAAAGGGGGTACAAGAATACACATAAACTTTGGATTCATGTTGGGAACAGATAGAGGCTGGCTCTAATCTGGCCATTTTATGCAGTTCATATCCAGATACATGATAAAGTACCAGGCAGCTCCTTTCCTTCCTCTGAGTTAATAAGTGTAGAAATATTGGTGAAGACTTGATTCACCCTCTACAGTTTGCTAGTCAATAAGATGAATGTGGTAGTGTACCACTGCTGGAGAGAATGGGAAGCTAACTGCTCAGGGTAAAAAGCTAAAGTGTTAGCCCTCTACCCTCCATGATCCCAAACAAGGGAGGAGGGACTCTTGCCCTACTCAGGCTAAAGTAGCTACAGCCTCCCTATACTCAGCCCACTAAATCTAAGTCTTAATAAACTGGCCTGAATAATATAGGTTAATAAGTGAAGTGCTTAAAGAATATGGAATAAATAAGCTTTCTGTTCCATTGACAATTACTATTGGAATATTTCAGGAAATGGAAGAGAAGCCAAAAGCTCAGAGGTAAGTAAATGTAGTCCTGAAAATGAGAGTGAAATGATCTTACTAAAGTCTCAGAAATCTAACTACTTGTTCCATAAAATAAAACAATATAACAGTGAATACATAGAAGATAACCAAATTTTGCACAACAAGACAAAGCACAAACTTACCCAAACAGATTTCATTATTTTTTCAGGGTGCAAAAAGATCAACCTAAAAAAATGAAATAAAAAGGAAAATAATGCCCCCCCACCCTCCAAGAGCTGCTGAAACTCCATAAGATTACCATTTTGTTGTATTACCAGTGGCAGTAATAATCTGTGCTCACTTGGCTTGCTGGTTTGATTTTTCCTCTTAGTCAGCAACATTTGTCTTCTACCATAGAAACCAATACACATATGTTTGTATTTGCAGAAAATGGAGAATTTGTGTGGGTATTCCTAGCCTCGTATACAGAAAATAAAGCTTTCTGTATTGCCTCTTAATCTGAGAAGCAACTTGGGGACTGAGATGGAAAGCTGCACCCCAGCATGTAGCATGATCAATCATTTTTATCTTTGAAAGTGAAGTCATACAAAAGCACAGCAGTCTAGTCCTTCTGTGCTTTACACTCTTATTTCACTTTTGGCAGAATCCTATTTACAGTAAGCAATGGATTGAAAAGAGTATCTTGCTGAGATCAGAATCCTCACTACATAGTGGCTGAGTGGCCTCTTAGTTGATGGATAGGGTACAAGTTTTCCTTAATTTTCAATAAGTAGAAGTGAAAATGATGTCTTCACCCATATGGCACCTGAAGGTATGTCTAGCTTGAGGGAGGTGGGGGGCATCAAATACCCCTTTCTCTTCTAGAAATGATGCCTAGCAGTACTGCGCTCCAGCAAATGCAATTACAGTATATTTTCTTACTAGCTCATTTGTATAGCTACAAAGAAACCTTCACATCTGCAGAGTCTTCACGGAGTTTGTGGAACAGCATTTATGACAAAATTCTTCGACAGGAGCCAAGTGTTTGAAACATTAGGACCTGGGAAAAGGGCCACACTGACATGTAGGCTTTTGTAGGCCCACACCTTGGAAGCCTATGGAATTCGTGATTTATCAAGAAGAATAAAAGAAAGGGGAAAAATATATTTTTTAAAATTATTTGAAGAATGGTCTCATGTATATCATAAAACAGCATTTTTACATAAATAGCATAGAGAATTATGAAGCACCAAACAGTCAGGGACCTTTTTACTGGTGAGAGGTTGCTTCAAAATATGCATGCTTTAAATTAACATAATAATGTGAGAGGCGTGGGTTGAGGTGAATATGGGAGAAAAGAGTACGCATTACCATGCTGGATCAGATCAGATGTCCTCCTTATACACTCCTGTACCTCTAACAGAGGCCACCGGTACTAAAATATGTATTCTTTTAATCAGGCTAAAGTTAGATAGTCATTTTAGACTGCACAGAAATGTTTTTTGTGTGCACTGCTGAAATGAACCTTTCTGCTCTGAATATTGGAGTCCTCGCTCCTTTCACCCTGGGAAATGGCACTAATTTAAGCAACAGCTTACCCTCAAAACAAAGCCTTCAGCACATTCTGAATGTACAGATAAGAAATGTCTAATTCAACTGCCAAAAACCTCCTG
>NW_017729032.1:252607664-252611340 GCF_001723915.1 Gavialis gangeticus | reverse complement strand
AAGCACTGAGAATGACCAATCACAGGAGGGGCTCTCCTACAGAGACATAGCAGGGCGACTGCACCTTGGGCAGCAACAGTGCATTAGGTAGTGGATGTTATAGCTGTGCCTCCCTCCTAACCATCCTACCCGCTACGTGCATAGCCAAGACTTCTGCCCTGGTTACTATACCCCCACCCCCAAATGTGCTGTTCTCCTGGGACATTTATACACATGCTCCAGTACATGGGGGTGCTTTAATTAGAGCTGCTCCATGAGCCACTCTAATTAAAGTGCCTGGAGCATCATGTGGACATAAAGAAGTATAAACATCTCCTCCCCTCAAAGCAATGCAAGACCTTTCATCATATGTGCAAAAAAATTATTAGTCTCACTGCCTTCCTTTTAATTGTACCTGCTGCATCATTTGTTTTTTCTATGGTAAGCATTTTGTAAGCATTTTGGCACCTACACATAGTGTTTATCTTGATGCGGCTTGGCTTCTATATTACAGAATGGTGGGAGAGTGGTCACTGGGATCTCTATTTTACTGGTACTTTTCAGGCCATATACTATGCATGTTATTGAATTTGGCAGTTTTACAGTTCATATGCACCCTGTAATAGAAGCAAAAGAACACATGCTTATGTATTTTAGTATCTGAAATGGAAATAATATATTCTGGATTGTAAGAAATAACACATTTTAGCATTAATTATTATGTTTTTGAGGGTACCTTCTCCCAACTTTTCTTCCCATGGTATTCACCCATTAACATAGGTCTTCCTGACACTATAAAGTATTTGATCACTGCATCTGTCCAACAAAACTGAACTGTGAAATCTAAACTTGCTTGGATAGTACAATAGGAAATTTAACTGTCCTGCTTAAAGCACTGGCATTTTGATGTTTTACAGGCACTGTTATATGAATTATGTATACCAATTTATCCCTTTCAACAACCAAAACACCTTGCCTTTGCATAACAACTTTCATCTAAAAGGACCTCAAAGGACTTTTAATATTACAGAAATATACATGCAGACATACATCATTATAAAATACCTACTACATGCACTGCTGAACTACACATCCTTCTCGGGTAGATTACAGCAGGTGTTTAAAATAATACAAAACCAGTTCTCATCTTATCAGGATGAGTTGTGATCAACTAAAACTTCAGATAGGCAGAATTATCAGCATAAAAATATGGCCTGTTATAGATACCTACAACTTTCCTACTACAAAAAGTGTTTGCCTCTGATATGCTGAAGTAGTCAGGACCTATGGAAGATGTTACCTCCACCACCACACTTACACCAGGATGAAACCCTGATTCAATAAACACTGAAAGTGAAAGTGTCATTTATTAAAACCAGCACTCCTATCCACAACACATTACTTGTAATTTTGAATAAATCAAATTATGATTATTCCAAATGTCTTTCTAATTTTTATCTCTCCCTCATTTTTAGTGGCCTCAGCATAGTAAGAGTTTACCTCTAGAGTTCATGGGGAATATGACAGAGAAAAAATGTTCAATGAAGGTCAAAGAAATTAGCTTTCTCCTTCTACACAAGATTTAAAATAGCCATGAGCTGTTATTCCAAGTAGTGTGGCTCAAGTTAAGAGAAAGATACAATTATAAGCATAAAGATGCTTGTGCACAATGGCATTGACATACATTCTGTAATATGTTGTAAATAAATACAACAGAAACATCTAGTTTATTATAAAACTAGATACAGAGAACATGTTTTCCAACACCCGCTACCTGTAACAAAATATGTACTAATGGGCTAAGTACAGAGGTTCAAAAAGCCTGAGGCGGAATCAATTCAATCTTTGCAGGTTTTTCTAAGTTGCATAGACTGAACTGATAACAAACTGAAATGGCATTCTGTGTTCAGGTGGCCAATACAGGCAGAAACTAAACTGGCCCAGGCCAGGATCCTGGGGGTGCTCACATGCACCACCCCTCATGGCAACACTACATAAGGCTGCCTAACACACTCCCCCATCCTGGCATTGGTCCTCTTAGCCAGAGTCCGGGAGGTGCAGTGCTGGGCAAGGGGGGGAGGGGGTGTTCCCCCCCCAGCCCCGCACCTCTCACAGGCAGATAGCTGGGGAGCAGGCAAGGCTGAGGCAAGCCCAGCCAAGCTCATCGGGCTGTGGAGGGGCAAAAAGCCCCCATGACACGTGCTTTCCCTCTCCCATGGCAGAGTCCGTTCCCCTGCCCCCCATCCTGCTGGGCTGACAGGTGCAGGCTATGGAGCAGAAGCTTTACTGCCTCAGTTCTGTGACAGCTGGGGAGGGGGAGGGAAGGAGATGGAGAGGGCAGCCTTACTCTACTGGAGCAGGCAGCACAGCCCAAAGCTGCAAAGCATCCTGGGATGCTGGGGGTCTTTGTGTTAGCTTGAATCAGGAGGGGATTTGGTTCAGAAGTTCCATAAACTGGTTTAATTTAAATGGATTAAGGATACTAAATCCATCCAGGCTTATTTTAGAGGCTACGTACAGACAGTCAAAAAACTTGAGTCTGAATTGATTCAGTCCTGCAGGTTAGTCTAATCTGCAGAGATTAAACTGAAGCAGAAGTGAACAGACATTTGATTCAGAAATTGCAGCCACATGCCTGCAGTGGCTCAGGCCAGAAGCTGGGGAGCGCTAGAACACAGTTCCCTGGCACATAGCACAGGATGTGTGTTTGCTTCCTCTTCTTTCTTCCCCCATTGTCTCTTGAATTTGCATTCCAAAATCACAACAGCAGGACTTTGCAGGGTTGCTTATCACTTCCTTCCTCACTGCTCCTGCTAGGGAGTAGAGGGGTGGGGCCAGGCCTGGTCTCTGGAGCAGGCAGCACAGCCCAGACCATGGCTGGAAAGCATGTTGGGATGCTGTGGGACTGTGATTTAACTGGAACCAGGAAGGGATCTGGGGCAGAAGTTTCATAAGCCGGTTTGACCCAAATCAATTAAGTGTGATACTACATTCAACCAGGTTTATCTTAAACCAGTTTACGCCATTTTAAATTGGTTTATGCATTGGCAACACATAAGGGGTGCACATGTACCCCCTGAGATTGCCACCGACACCGCCAGTGGTGTCTGTGGGCACGTCCTGATCACCACTGGCCACTGCCGCTGCTGCTGACAGTATCTGTGGGTGGTTGCTGGTTGCTGGTCAGCGCTTGCCACCCCCTCCCTGCAGCACCGTCACCACCACAGCTGCCTGCAGGAGCTCCTCACTCAGCCCACTGCCAACAGTGCTGTGGCTGCCTGCAGGAGGTCCCTGCTCACTGCTGCCATGCCCCTGCTGCTGACACCGCCACTGCCTGTGGGCAGTCGCAGTGCCCCTTCTCCCCATCCCCTCCAGCCTCCAGGGGTACACAGCATTTGTGGGTTTATATGCACTGAACTTCTGTTCTATTACAGGTTTAAAACAGTTTTGGATCACTTAAACCGGTTTATGTGTAACTTCTGTCCCTAGCCAACCTGTGTTTGACAATTTGGAATATGGTTTAGGTGCACTGAACTTGTGTTCAGTTACAGGTTTAAACTGGTTTCCAATCACTTAAACTGGTTTATGTTCTGTCTCTAACCCTGGGGACAGGTTTTCATGTGCTTAGTATCAAGAACCAAGGCTAGATTTTCCAGCACATGGCATATTCAAAGTCCATTTATAATGTCCACTTATG
>NW_017729032.1:252605832-252607653 GCF_001723915.1 Gavialis gangeticus | reverse complement strand
TAAATCAAGTTTATGAAGTGAAAGCATATCCTACATATGTGGATGGAATAGATTTTAAAAATACCAGCAGCCAATATGATTGCACTCTTTTGAAAACTCAAGCCATTTATTTTGATGTGGACATGGCTGCTGATCTGTCTTGAAAACTTGGCCTTGGCTGTGGGTGCTGAGTCCACCAGAAAATTCTTACTTAGTTATATAGATACCTCTAACCCTGAGCAGCTTGAGCAAAGCATCAAATATAAATTGAGAAGAGATACTCAATAAAGGCTTGTTTGATCAGTTACTATTGATTACTGAAGATTTATCTGAACAATTATCTTCTCTTAAGTAAGAAATCAATCAATAGTGGCTAACATTAACATACAAATTAAACACTGAATAAGTAAGTACCAGAAGACTTGAAATTTGTTACAGAAATTACTAAAGACATTTCACAAGGAAACAGGCATCTTCTATTAGGTAAGGAGAACAGTAACATAAACAACCAAGTTCATAAAATGCTGATTATGCACTATCTATTTGCTCTAAGGGCAAAATAGATTAGATATAATATATTTTGGGAAATTCTATTTAGCTTGCTTCCTTTCACTGACTTAGATGAACATTTTCTGTGGGTATCACACAAAGGGTTCAGTTTCCCATGTGAGTTGAAGAACTCTAAAAAAAAACCTGAGAGAAAGGGACAGATTGTTACCGGATGTAAGTCACTGTCCTGGTACTGCTGCAAGTTACAATAGCTTATACCAGCTGTTCTCTAGAATATAATTTTATTCTCCCTCAACAATCTCACTAACAAGTGGGTTTTATTCTCCTGCACTTTCTTTTGGAAAAGGCTATGCCAAAGCTTTCCCCCCCGCCCCTTGCTTTTCTTTACTCTCCTCAGGGAAGGCATTCAAAAGAGTTTTAAAAATACCCATGGAACTCTTCTCTTGAAGCTGAACCTCCAAGAAAAAAATTCATTTTATTCCTAGGACTTACACTTACTATAGAGACCTTTTATAACAGCAGTATGTATCACACAGCAGAATAAGAAAAAGATCACTATCATCTCACTGTGGAGTGCAGTCAAAGAACTACAAAGCAGCCCTATCAAAACTGGCAGGTAGAGCAGGGAATATCAAGAACATGATGCTCAGGATGTGAAACTCCTTGACTGCTTAATATCACTCATTTCTAACCTTTAACTTCTAAATCTGTTTAAGGCCCTCCTTTCCCCGGTGAAAAATTGTACCACCTGACATCCTAGGGAAGTGTTTTACACTGCTTACCTGCTAAACTGAATCCAGATTTTCTCTTTTCTGAAATATTACTTTATTCTTTGCAAAACAAAACAAGCCAAGTGAAATCCTTGGTCTCTAGGTACATGCTTAATCATTATTGAAATGAGTCTGAATGTGAGAAAAAAACATACTTTGTGTTTACAATATCCTTTTCCTGTTAGATGTTTCTTGAATCTTGTATCAAAGATAATTAATGTCAGAGAATTTCTCATCACAATGATGAGATGTGTAACATGCTCGAAGTGTAACATGTTAACATTGTACTAATATTAAAAGTCATTCAACACATTCCTAGCAGAGTTCTGTGGCTTCTATAGTTAGTACATGCAGATCTCACATGAGGTATTTCTACCCAGCACTGCCATGTGTTGTGTGTATCTATACAAACATATATATACATCTATTATACATAATGTATACATAATACATCTATTAGGGCTGTGCAGATCTTTGGTACCTGATTCAATTTGGCAGAGATTCAGCCCGATTCAGCAGCTGAATCTCTGAATCAGAATTGAATCAGAGGACCCTTTAATCT
>NW_017729032.1:252605554-252605811 GCF_001723915.1 Gavialis gangeticus | reverse complement strand
CTCTGAATCGATTCGGAGAGATTTGGAAAGATTCAGCAATTTGTACATAGACACAACTTTAAAAGTTTTTTTCTACATACCTCTAGGTGGCAGGCGGCTTGTGAATGCTGTGATGCTGGGGTGCATGGAGTATCCCACAGAAGTGCAGGGAGCTCCCCAGCATGCTCAACAGCAGACCCAGAAGCGGACCAGAAGCACACAGAGAGTCCAGAGAAGAGCCGTGCACATGATCAGAGGTCAGGAAAACAGACCTTATG
>NW_017729032.1:252601073-252605416 GCF_001723915.1 Gavialis gangeticus | reverse complement strand
TATTTGTTCACCAGAGCGCCCCAAGGGATGACGAGGTCGAACAGTTATAAACTACTGCAAGACCATTTCAGGCTGGATGTAAGAAAGAATTTCTTTACTGTCTGAGCCGCCAAGGTCTGGAATAGCCTGCCATTGGAGGTGGTTCAAGCACCTACATTGAACACCCTCAAGAGTAAATCGGATGCTTATCTTGCTGGGATCTTATGACCCCAGCTGACTTCCTGCTCAGGAGCGTGCTGGAGGGCTCCCTGTGCCTCCCTGGCTCTGCTACTAGTGCCTCCTGGGTCTGGGGGAGCACCCGGGGTCCCCCCGTGGCCAATCACTGAGCCAGGACGGTGTGGGAGCCCCCCCGCATGCTCTCCAGTGGACCCAGAAGTGGGCTGGAAGTACTTCTGGCCCACTTCCAGGTTTGCTGCCAAGCATGCGGGGGGGGGGGCCAGACTCCTGTGGGATGCTCCATCTGCCCCAGCATCTCAGCGTTCATGAGCTGTATTGTTACCTTGAGGTATGTAGAAAAAACATTTAAAACTGTGTCTATAGGTGATTTGCTGATTCTCTGAATCAGCTTTGAATCTTCAGGTTTGGATTTGGCCAAATTGAATTGGGGACAGTGATCCGAATCAAGAAATCAAATCACTGTCCCTGATTCAGGCCGAATCCGAATCTGATTGAATAGGGCCTGTTTTGCACACCCCTAACATATATGTATTTATTGTGTGATAGCTACTTTGCACACACAGCTGATCTTCGCGTGTGTACACACACACACACATATATATATACACATACACACATATATATATATACACATACACACACACACACACACTTTCATCTATTGAACCATTGCATTGCTTAAGGGGCACTCCAACACTCACTGAAATTAATGGGAATCTTTTTATTGACTTTAATGTGCATAGATCAAAAATGGTCTAGGTCTGATTTCAGTTTCCACATCCACTGATTTATATCCATGTGAAATGGGTATGAATTCTTTCTGAATAGAATACCAACCTCAAAACCTTTTCTAGATCTCCATTGCTTCTCCATTTACTTCACACTAATGTACTGCTGAAATGTGGAGCAATCAGCTATTCCTTTAATTCAAATTAAGTGTAGAATTTACTTTAAACAAATTTATACCAGGCATTAACACCAGACTGCTGACCTAGCTTCAAAAACATTTCACAGGTATATCTAACTTTCTCTCTAATCTGCTTCATCACAAACAAACACCCTCTCCCTCCTTCTCTCCCACTTAAAACCCTATACATAATTTAAATACATTTAACCTTACAGTGGATTGGGATTAACTTCTGTAAAAAAATATTTAACTGGTTATGCTCAGTCCCATGTTTCACTTTTGCGGCGACTATAACCAACTTTTCTTTGTCCACTCTAGGAGCTACATGGTGTTTAAAAGTACCTTAATTAATCAGGGAACAGATTTGCAGGTGACCCTTCATTTTCCTGTAGTTAGAAACCAGATAATTAATTTATTAAGACTTGGGAGGTGGCTTGCCAAGTTAGTCCGAAGTTAGCCAGAAGGCAGGTCAGAGTGGTACCCTAGAGCATCTAATGAAGTAGATTGCTTCCTACAGAAGTTTGTGCCTCTTTGTACGGGTAGTCTCTAAGGTGCCATCCTGCCCTACCTTCTTCTTAAAGATTTGGATATATCTCTATTCAATATTTTTCTCGGTATATTTTTATTTATTTTCTGAAACATCTTTTTTTAATTTTGCAGTATAAAATAATATACTCTGACCTACTCTTTAAAGACATTCCATCCACATATGTAGGATATGCTTTCACTTCATAAACTTGATTTATGAACCTCTGCTGAACCTAATTGTTTTTACTTGCACTAGCTGTGAGTTTAAGATGGAGCAGTATTAATTTGTTGCCTTTTCATATACAACATTGTATAAGACCCTTCCTTCCTTCCTTCCTTGTTCTGTAATCATTCCTGTTCAGTTCCTCTAATATTTTTTTCATTAAGAACACCTAGCTTGTGGGCTGTCAACAATGACTGTCCTGTCAACTAAAGTCAAGTAATAAATAGTTCAAACTCCCACGTGCACAAATAACATTTTTCACCATATAGGCCACATGTGTTTAAAACTCAGTGTGAACTCCTGCATAAGTGGACATTATAAATGGACTTTGAATATGCCATGTGCTGGACAAATGCACTCTTTTCATATTCTGCTTGGCCATAAAAATCTCCAGAGTTCCATAAAAATGAAAGTTTATGACTAGATGTAGGCAATGATTTCTACACTGAAAGGCAAGGATTTTTGTGGGTGATATCTTTGATTGAACTCATTGTATGGTTGGGAGGGATACAGACAAGATTTCTACCATGTACCACCTGTTCTCACCCACAAAAACCCTGAGGAAGGGTCCATGGTATGCAAAAGCTAGTCTGTCTTCCTTCTGACCATACAGTTGGTCCAATAAATGATATCACCTATAAAAATCCTTGCCTCTCACAGTTTCTGGACCAGCATAGCTACAGCAACACTCATAATGAACTTTCTAAAAAAAATGCAGTTTTGAGCCACCAAAATAAATTAATTACTTCTGAATGAATAAGAAATGCTCAAATGATTCACCTTCAACAATTCTAAACAAAATATTTCTTTTTTTTTTAAATGGCATTTTATTTTAAAATATGCTTACACTAATTGAACTTGGACACAAGCATGCAGAACAAAACATTTTGGAATTTAATTTTGGTTTGGCCAGCAATTAAATAAAAATCTATTATTTGTACAGTTCTAATTATACCACCTGATACCAGTACTTAAACTAATTCTACCTTTTTCTCTTACTGCAACCAAAGATCAGGAAGTGCTTAACCCATAACTTTCTAAACAGACTCCTGGTTCAATTTAGGGTTACACATCCCTCATAAGTATAATGTATAATGGCTATAGGTTAATTTTAGTCACAGCTCTAAACAAAGGTTGACATTTAAGACACAGTGTGAGAGGTCTGTGGCGTGCCGCCTAGAGCCTAGTTGTCTCTACTGGAATTGGTTGTGTTCTGTCCCTAGGAAAAAACTCCTGCCACACTTTGATGTTAGAGAGAGAGGTGCCAAGACACTTTTGGGAGGCAAAAAGATCAGTTATAGGTTCAAGAGGTTGGCTTAATCTTTGCAGGGCTCCGCCATCCCCATCCCCTGCCTTAACCACACCAGATGTTCCAGGCATGTTGTTACCTATGATACTGAGAGCTCTGGTCTCAGTCTTAGGACTCCTCTGCTGAGGGGTCCTCCTCTAAGTTGGCTGCTTGCATGGGTCCCAAGGCAGTTACTTCTTAGTTCTAATCCCACCCTTAACCTTCTGGGTCGGAATGGATTTACCCCTTCCTGGGGTGTAATCTCATCCATGTCTCTTTTCTTCTCTAAGATCCTGAAGAGGTTATCTTTATCCCTCAGGACTGAACTCACTGACAAAGCAGTCTCCTCCATCTCTTCGCTGGTTCTCACCAGGTAAGTCAGGGGCCGGGACTTTCCTTTGAGCCCAGGTAAGTCAGTTCCTCCTCTTGTTGGCTCCCGCCACCTTCTGTCTTCTCCTTATTCCCCTCTTCTTTGGTCCAACCCATGATGCTCTCTTGGTGTCCCTTTAAATTTCCCTTCTCGACTGGCTGGGCTTACCATGGCAGCATGTGATTTGATGCCTTCTCAACCCAGCTGTTTCCCCTTTAACTATTTGGTGCCGCTGTTTTCTTTTCCTTTGGCTATGTGACGTTCCCTATCCTGGGCTCTAACCGCGGCAGCTGGGTTTGCCACGGTAGCCTTCGAACTACCATGGTCCCAGCTGCTTTCCTTAATTAGTCAGGGCTTGGCATCTTTCCCTCCCCAGCTCACCGCAGTTTCCTTGGCGTCTCCCGGTAAGTTTCTTTTCTTTGTTATAAGCCGTGTTTTCAAGTGGCAGGGTGCTTCAGCCACCCTGTCACACGCACTGAAGCAGAAGGAGCTTTAGGAAGTGTGGTGGCAATTCCATGATGACTCCTCCCTTGCCTAGACCTCTTTAACACTGAGATATCTACTATAGTGAACTCTAAGAACTTACCTTGATGCCAAAAAAATCTGCAGACACTGTTAACTTGGGCAGGGTTTAGTACTCACAAAATAGAAAACTGTGTTACAAAGGATGCAACTTGATACAGAGAAGACATTTTGGCTATGTATAAATGTTCAAAAAGGCCGAAGCTCTCTAAGTGTCATGCCTTATTCAAAGTGCTCTAGATTAGGTTAGAAGCAGACAAAACAGATGTTCGCTGTTTGGGGGAGTGTGTGTGTGTGTGTGTGTGTGTGTGTGTGTGTGTGTGTGTGT
>NW_017729032.1:252590435-252600863 GCF_001723915.1 Gavialis gangeticus | reverse complement strand
GGGGGGGTGGGCAGCTCAAAACCTTCCTGCACTGGCTGAGGCCAGCAGACTGAGGGTTGCCAGAGAATGTGGAGCTCAGCCAAGCAGCCAGCCACCCCTGATTGGCCAGTGCATCCCCTCTCCCCAGTCCCATCCCACACCACTAGCTGCTGTCAGGACTGGTGGCTGTGAAGTGGAGGGGTTGGGGCTGAATAGGATCCCTCAAGACCTTGGGGGAGGTGCATACACCTCCCCCAAGGTCTTGGGGGAGGTGTATGCACCTCCCCCAAGACCTAAGCAAGAAAGCCCATGTGGCAGAGGGGCTCCATTCCCATACCTGCCCACCCCCAGTTCCCAGTGTAGTGAAAATCCATGCACACCTCTGAGATGCAGCCATCAGGACGCTGTGGGGTTGAGGGGTGGCAAAACAGAGCACCCCTTCACCCAGCTGCATAGGGAGGAGACAGAACATTTTCTGTTTCTTCTCTGTGACAGCCCAGCGGTAGGTGCTCTGGGCTGGTGCTCATCCACAGCAGATGAGCACCAGCTGAGACTAGCAGGCTGCCTAGCAAGGGGCCCCTGGGATGGTGGCAGAATTCGACCTACCTTGACTCACAATGGGATCTGGTACAGGTATTTGATAAAGCACTCTAACTTAAAGTGCTTTACTCTGATACCACATACATCCAGAGTGGGTTCTGCCATTTTTAAAGCGCTCTATGTGCTGTGAATATTTGCTCAGTTATGGCTGTAGAGCACATTCTGGGCACTCATCGCATGATAATTGTAATGTCTGTACCTAGCCTATGTTGCCCAAAGCACTTTGGTCTGTGGTTTTGAGTGGTCACCTTATATTAATTTTTATTGAGGAAATGGATACAAGCAGTTCTCAGGTCCACTGCGAGGTGAAAAGGAAATGCAGTGAGCTTGTTGAGGAGAGATTTATGGAGAGTAGATATTGGAAAATCTTCAGACAAGTAAATAAATAGAGAAATGAAAGGCACCAGAGAAGAACTATTTTTAATGACTTCACAGGGGAAACAAAGATAATTTAATTAAAAGTTATTCAGTGAAACATTTTTAATATTAGTATATTCATGGATAGTTTTGAGTGAGACCATGATTCTGAAAACAAAACCTTTCAGAGGGAACGTATCTGGCACAAAGTCCTCTATTTTTTGGAAGAACCCCATACAGGCACTAGGATCTGCTCTCAAATGCTTAATGGCAAGATCTGAACCAGGGTCTGCCTGTCTGGCTGTCTTTCTTTTCTTTCTTTCTTTACTTTCTGGTGGAGGCACATACCAGCACTGGCGCTCACGCCAGCCCGCCCCACGTGGTGCACTCTTTATAAGCCCCCCATCTCCAAAAAGACCGGTAACCTCCACTGGCGGTTGCTACATGGGATACTGGCCACCAGCACTCTCATCCACCGCATGGACCTGGCTGCATCAGTGGCCTGTTCCTTTTGTCCAGGGGGAGTGGAGGAGAATCTTCCCTGGATGCCCTTGGCTGTTGCAGCTGTTTGCTGCCCTCAGCACTTTGGTTTAGGCACTAGGTTTGGACCTCTCAGAGGCCACCTATTTGTTTTCCTTCCTGTACTGGGTGGCCAATGGGGATGTCATCTGCCTGGCCAACTTCTTACTCAGCCGGGCTAAGATGGCCACCCTCAAGAGCTGCAGGAACTGGCTTGCCGGGGCTGGCTCAGACAATGCCCTGCAGCTCTTCCAGTTTTTGGTGTGGGCAGAGTTTGAGCACACTGTCCTCCAACAGACAGTGCTTGCCTTCCAGGCATGTTGGGCAATTCAGGGTGTGCTCTGCAGTGTCGAGGGTGGCCATTTAGTCCTCGCACTGTGATACTGATGGCCCCTTTCCTGGAGTACTGGCAGGGGTCTCAGCAGGCTGATGTTGTACTGGGTATTTTTGTTTTTAGACTGTGAGGGCAGGGCTTGCAGGCCAAAGCCCTAGGCTCTGTGTGTTGTACCTAGGCCCGTGTGTGGGCAGTGTTTTATTACTTTGGTGGGTTGTTACCCCCTTTTCCCCATAATAAACCTTTATAAAAAGTCAAAAAAAGTCTGTCTGTCTTTCTTTCAAGATTATCACCGACAGGTGAAGCCCTTCTGAGCTCCTCCAGCTCAGGTCCCTTCTGTGTGTTCCCCTACACTCTCTGCCCCCTTTTCCTCTCCCCACCCCCCCAAACCTTGCCTCTTCCCAGCCTGTGCTCTCTGCCCCTTTTCTCCACTTGCTGAGCTTTTTCCCCTGGGCTTTGGCATCCTCATTTGCCTCTCCCCCCTCACCTCCACCTGTGCTCTCCCATTGATTCCTGCTGCCTCCCGGGTAAACTCAGTGCCTGTCATATACTTGAGCTCTCCCAGCCTTGTGAGGGAGGTGTGTGCGGTGGGGCTGGAAATCTCAGGCATCCACTACTTGGTTAAACCCCTGGAGACCCTGGCAGTGCAAGTAGTGCCCCTCCAGTGCAGGGGTTTCACGTGGTAGAGGGGCTGAGATGTCCTCTCAGTCCCCTCTTGTCCCAGTTCCACCCAGAGTGGCTAGCGACTTAGGTGCTGGGACCCTGTCAGGTGAAACAACTGAGACCTCTCCTCCACCTCCCTCCACCCCTTCTTCAGTCGAGGTGGTGGACCCAGAGGTGGCGAACCCCAAGCAGCCTGGCCTACCCCCTTCAAGGGAGGTGCCACCTGCTCCCAAGAAAGCCAAAAGCAAGAGGCAAAAGGGAGCTTCTAAAGGAGCCCCTGCCCCTTTGGGGCCCACCTCTGACAGCACCAGGGAAAATGTAGCCAGGGAACCTGACCCCACCCTGCCTGCCCCCCCAGAAACCCCGCCACCTCAGGCCATGACTGAGGGTGTCCCAGCGACGTCTGGCAGCCCTTCACCCACATCTCAGCTTGTGGAAATTGTGATCAGCTGGGCAGGGAAAGAGTGCCTGCCTCCCTAGCATCAGGCACAGGAAACAGCAGAAGGTCCTGCCACCCACTCCCCCACCCACTCCCCTGCCAATCGAGGCTGATGAGGAGGAGATGGAGTGCCTGGCCTCTGAGCGCCACAAGCGGCCCTGGAAGCGGGATGACATTTGCCCCCCAGAGCAGATGGGGATTGATTTTCCAGAGACGGTCCTTGACCCAGATACTGAGGGGGGCCTGCTATGGAGCCTGGCCATTGAGGGCACTTTCACCAGCCTCACTGGTAGGTCCCATCCCAGAGTGAAGCCCTGCCAGTTCTTGGTTGGCAACATCCAGCTCCTGCTGGAGAACCCCCCTGGGTGGCCTCCAGCTACGGAGGCCTCCTTGACCTTTTAGAGCAGACCAAGGGCCAGAGGAATGTGGCAGAGAGTATCCAGCATTGGTGCCCGGACCCTGTGAGGTTTGTCCACGCAGCTAGTGACACGGCAAGGCTCACGCTCTGGGACCCGGGAACGCGTCAACATGCCTTCTAGCTTGACAAGCTGGTGACCCGGGTAAGGGAGGTGTGGGGCCAAGGCGGGTCCACAGAATACGGTAGGGCGAGGATAAGCCTTCCCCTGTCTCTGTGTTTTTGCCCTGCTCTGTCACCTCCTCTCCCACCTGTACCCTGCCTATCCTTCCTCTCCATTCTCCTGCTCATGCTGGTTACCACAATTGCCTTGCTGAACACCAATGACTGCAGGGATCTGGTGAAGTGGACGGCTGTCCTGGAGAGTTTGCAGCAGACGTGGCTGGCAATCACCTTCCTCCAGGAGATGCACAGTGACGTGCACTTTCAAACTGACTGGAATGCTGCCTGGAGAGGCCACTTGTTTCTAAGCCACAGCATCAACCTCAGCACAGGAGTGGTGACCCTCCTCTCACCACAGCTGCAGTACAACTCAGCGGTGGCATGAGAGATCATCCCTGGCTGCTGCTGACCGTCCACGTCACCCTGACACACCAGAGCTTGCTTCTCATCAACGTCAATGTGCCCACTGAGGGGAGAGAGAGGGTAGCCTTCTTAGAGACTCTGGGCAACCTCCTGCATGACGCCAGTGAGAATGAAGACCTGCTCCTCGTGGGTGAGGATTTCAACTGCACCGTCAATGCTCTGCTAAACCGGATGGGGCCAGAGCTGCACCTGCCTTCAGACCACAAGCTGCGGACTGTGTTGGAGGTGGCAGATCTCGTCGATGCCTGGTGGGTCCTCCACGCTGACACGTGCCAGTATACCTGGGCAAAGATAAGTGCCAGTGGGATCGCCATGGCCCACCTTGACCACCTCTACATCACCCAGCACCATCTGCTGTTACTACGCAGCAGCCGCATCATCCCATCAGGCCTCTCAGACCACGCCCTGGTCTGCTGCAAACTGAGACTGCCTGGCAGATCATGCACACAGGTCCCTTACTGGTGCCTCAGCATCAGCCTGCTGCAGGAAACCCACTTCAGGGACTGCTTCACCCACTTCTGGAGGAGCTGGGAAGCTGCACGAGCAGATTACTCCTCCTGGTGGCTGTGGTGGGACATGGGGAAGATCCAGATTTGGGCATTTTGCCAGCAGTATTCCCATCTGGCGGCAAGCGAGATCCCTCCGCTGCACCCAAGGAGCTGAAGGAGGATGTGACAGAGTTCGAGGCAGCCCTGCTCCATGCAGGCAATGATGTGGCACTCCTCAAGAGCCTCCAGTCCCGCAAGAAATGCCTGCGGGAGCTGGCAGAGGGTGTGGCCCATGGTGCACAGGTATGTGCCTGCTGCCAGGAGCTGGCAGAGGCCGACACCTTGACCGGCTTCTTCTTTGGCCTGGAGAGGCAGCAGGCTGTGGCAAAGACATCGGACCACCTCAAGACCCTGGAGGGACAGCTGCTAACAGACCCAGGTGAAGTGCGGGGGCATGCTGTTGCCTTCTATCAGGACCTGTTTGCAGCTGACCCCATTTGTCTGGAGGCCACTCAGCAGCTACATAAGGAACTGCCGCACCTTGGCGCTTCGCAGGTTGAGGCCCTGGACTGCGAACTCTCCCTGGCAGAGCTTGAGGCTGTTGTGGCGGGGCTTGTCTCGGGCAGGGCCCTGGGCTTTGATGGACTGCCCATGGAATTTTACAAAGCGTTCTTGCCCCTCCTTGAGTCCAGCCTCCTCTGCGTCTTCCATGAGAGCCTCGCTGATGGGACCCTGCCAACCAACTGCTGCTGGGCAGTGCTCACCTTGCTGCCCAAGAAGAGGGACCTCAGCTGCCTTAAGAACTAGTGGCCTGTCTCCCTTCTGTGCACTGACTATAAGATGCTGGCAAAGGCACTGGTGAACTGTCTCCACACAGTCATGGCCTCTGTCATCAGGCCGAGCAGAGCTACTGTGCTAGGTGGGCCATCCAGGACAACCTGTTTTTGCTGCATGACCTGCTCATGGCTGCGGAACATTTTGGCCTGGATGTCGGTTTGGTCTCTCTGGACCAGGAGAAGGCCTTTGATCGCGTTGACCACCAGTACCTGCTCGGCACCCTTGAGGCTTTTGGCTTCGGGCCTCTTTTCATTGTGGTGCTCCGGGTGCTGTACCACGATGCCTCCAGCCTGCTCAAGCTGAATGGTGTGCTGTGCTCCCTGTTCCTGGTGTGCGTGGCATACACCAGGGCTGCCCCCTCTCGGGCATGCTGTACACCCTGGCTATTGAATTACTGCTGCATGCTGTGTGACGCCACCTGACCAGCTTAGCCCTGCCACCAGCACTGGGCCCAACCACCAGCCCACCGATCTGGCTGACAGCATATGCGGACGATGTGACATTCTTCCTGGGCAGCCAGGAGGATGTGTGGGCCCTGGCGGACTGCCAACACACCTATGAGCTCGCTGTGTCTGCCCGCATCAACTGGAACAACAGTGTCACACTCCTGCTCGGGACGTGGGCTGGCAAACCACCTCTGGACCTGCCGGGGGGGCCTTGCCTGGCACTGGGAAGGCCTCAAAGCCCTGGGAGTGTTCCTGGGGCCGCCGACCTTTGCAGCCCACAAAAGGGAGGACCTGGTGGAGGGAGTGGAGGCCCACCTGCAGCACTGGCGCTTGCCCGCCCTCTCCTACTGTGGCCGGGTCCTCATCACCAACAACCTGGTGGTGGCAACTGCGCTGTGCTGGACCCTCTGCCGGAGCTACCTGAGAGACAGCAGCAGCTCCTTGTGGATGAATGCCACTGGCTTTGACTGGGTTCCTGCACCGAGTAGGGGACCTTGGCTTTGACTGGAAGCTGTTTATGCTGGACCTCACCTTCCTGAATGGGGCGGTCCTTCCCCCGTTCTGTCACAGCATGGTGCAGGCCTGGTAGGCTGCCTTCCATCTATGTCCCCAAGCCAGGCACCTGCATTTCCTGCAACTGCTTCAGGAGCCCTTGGTGCACAACCCAGCTCTGCAACATGTCATGCTGAGTCTGGCCTCCACCAGCCTCGTGGCTGCTCTCATCGAGATGCACACCACCCGCCTGGGACACCTTCTGGACCCTGCTCAGTTGGGCTGGCTGTCAGCTGAAGCCCTGGCTGCCCAGCTGGCACTGCGCTCCGTCCGCACTGTGGGCTGGTTTCTGCAGGCCATTAGGGATGCCCTCCCAACAGAGGCAGCAACTGCCCTAAAAGGCTACCTCCAGGCTCACCAGGCCCTCCCCACTGCAGGTGCCGCCTTCCCACCACTGCCAGTCATCCCAGCAGTGGCCAGTGATGGGGCCCGTTGGCGCACCCCACTATGCGCGCTCCCGCTGCCCCCCCAGAAGCAATACGGGCTGCCCCTTTGGCACACTGCCCCAGAAGGGACTCTACGCATGGGTGGTGTGCACCCAGCATGCCCAGGTCCTGGCTGGCTGCCCCGACACTGTGTGGCGGCGGTGCCTGGCGTGGCCCAGGAGCCCAGCATGGCGCACACTGTACAAGGTGCCCACCATCAAGAAGACCAGTGACCTCCAGTGGAGATTGGTGCACAGCATCCTGGCCACTGGCATCTTTGTGCGTCACCTGGACCTGGTGGCCCTGGTGGCCTGCCCCTTCTGCCCGGGGGTGCTGGATGAGGATGTTTTCCATGCTTCTATCGACTGCCCCCATCTGTGCCCGCTCTTTGCTGCCCTCAGGGTGCTGCTTCAGGCACTGGGCCGGGACTTCTCATAGGACACCTACATCTACTCTTTCCCGTACTGGGCAGCCGAGTGGGCTGCTTCAGCCGAGTGGGCTGGCCAACTTCCTGGTGGGCCAGGCCAAGATGGCCACCCTGAAGAGCCAGTGAAACCGGCTCACTGGGACCGGGATGGATGATGCCGTGAAGCTCTTCTGCCTGCTGGTGCAAGTCTGCCTCTCACTTGAGTTTGAGCATGCGGTCCTCTGGCAGACGGTGTCCACCTTTGAGGAACACTGGGCCATCGAGGGGGCACTGTGCTGAGTCGAGGCTGGACACCTGCTTCTTGCCCTGTGACAACACCAGCTGCTCAGGGTGCAGAGGCTCATCCACCAAGCTGAGACCTTGGGCTTTGTCCATGCAGGCCGATGTCCTGAGGCCCCCCCGGGCATCCCCACTGGCAAAAACTGTATATATGTATATATGTACATACTTCTTTCGTTCTTTCTGTTTTTTTAGGTTTTTTTGTCTAGAAAGTGCTTTGCAGGACATGAGCCCAGGTCTTGTCTTTGAGGTCCAGATCTTCGAGCCAACCTGTACATGATCTCTACTGCCCCCCATTTGTCACCCTCCCTGGAATAAATATTTCTTAAAAGTCAGAAGTCTTTCTTTCTTTCAGAACTTCAAAAACTATGGAAAACACTCAAAATGTGGTAAAACTGATGGTAGATTCTTAGAGATCTAAACATGGCTGGAAGAACAAGAAAAAAATAGAAGCTTGAAGACTTTAAAAAGACCTAATAAAGCTTAAATTAATTAATTAGAGATCATTTCCATATTCTATAATTGTGCATTATAATTATTTACTATATGACATTTTAAAGAGCTAGAAGTGCTTTAAAAAAGCTTTGCCTGGTAAGCAAATATGCAGTTAAGGAGCAACATAGCTGCTTGCTACAAAAACAGCTTGTCAGATATCGTACCTTTTATTAAACACATGAATCTCTGAAGTAGGTGTATTTTAATGGTGTTTATTGAAAGTAAGTGTGAACAGAAAATAATAAATATAATATGGATTTCATACTTATTTATAAATATTGCACACCTAATTTTTATTATATTGAGCATCTTCTTGTCCCAATGTTTAAATCAAGTAAATATGGAAAAAAAAAACTTACAAATTTAGTGTTCTGTTCCAGATTCCTTTCTTACTTCAAACAAATGCAAATATGCCTGTTTGACAAGTTATGAATTTCCATCAATCAATTGATACTTATCTTAGTCAAATAGGTAACCTTGAGAAATAGGGCAGCAGTATGACAGCTATAGAGCAAGGTCGTCAAGGGCCCTAAGGCCTGCTGCACCAAGTCCCCTCCACTGCCAGAGCTTAGTAACAGGTACGAACCTCTTGCAGCCCCAGCAGAGCCTGCTGAGTTGCCAGCTCCCGCAGGCAACACAGACTCAACTGCAGCTACTGCACCCACTCTCCCCAAGACAAAACATAAAGTGTTTGTTGTGGGAGACTCCATCCTGAGGGGGACTGAGGAGGTAATCTGCCCCGCAACCCCTTAGCCCGGGAAGTCTGCTGCTTCCCAGGGGACCACATCTGAGACATTGTGGAGAAGATCCCTAAGCTCCTCCAGCCCATAGCGCACTATCCCATGCTCCTTATTCATGTGGGCGCCAATGACATGGCTTGGAATGCTCCCAGCTGGGTCATGAGGCACTACAGGGATTTGGGAGAGGGGCTAAAGGGACTGGGGGCACAGGTGGCGTTCTCTTTGATTCTCCCAGTCTTGGGGTATGGGCTGAGGAGGGGGAGAAGGATCCAGGTAGTTAACCAAAGATTGTAGTGGTGGTGTCATCAGGAAGGCTTTGGCTTCCATGACAACAGCCCGCTCTTTGGTGAGAAAGACAGCGAGCTGCTAGGAAGAGATGGCCTCCACCTCTCTCTGCTTGGGAGGAGGCTCTTGTCAGTTCCACCGGGCTTTAAACTAAGCCTGCTGGGGGGCAGGGGGAATACCACCACTGCTGGCCCACTGAGCAGCCCTTGCAAAGCCAGTGGACCAAGGCACTTAAGGGAGCCCACCTCTGCCCCAGCCCTGGTACAATCTGTGGGCAAGGCAAGAGCCCCCAAGAGGACACTTGCCTGCCTGTACATAAATGCCAGGAGCTTGGGGAATAAGCAGGAGGAACTCATACTCCTGCTTAACACAAATAATTACGATGTCATAGGGATAAGGGAGACTTGGTAGGACTCCACCCATGACTGGATGATGGGTATAGATGGCTATACCTTGTACAGGAGAGATTGAGTAGATAAAAGGGGTGGGGGAGTAGCTTTCTATGTTAAGGAAAGCTATGCATCCCTGCTAGCTGATGTTGGTGACCAGGGTGGATGACTGGCAACCCTCTGGGTTAAAATCCATGGGAAACACAGTACAGGGGACACAACAGTGGGAGTCTACTACAGACCTCCCACCCAAAGTCAAGAGCTTGACCAGGAGTTCACCTGGGAACTGGCTGAGGCAACATGCTCCAGGACCATGGTTGTCATGGGTGACTTTAACTACCCAGACATCTCATGGGAGGATCACTCAGCAAAATCCGAGGGGTCACAAAGCTTCCTATCATGCATGGATGACCTCTACCTGATTCAAGAAGTCTATGGGCCAGCTAGAGGTAAAGCACTGCTCGACTTGGTACTGGCTACTGGGGATGACCTAATCGGTGACCTAGTGACCGATGGGAAGCTGGGTGACAGCGACCATGAGCTGATCACCTTCACCATCCACTGTAAAGCTGGCAAGTCAGTCAGCAACACTGAAGTCCTTGACTTCAGGAAAGCTGACTTTGACAAGCTCAGGAGGCTTGTCAGTGAGGCCCTAAGGAACCACGACCCCAGGGAGAGGGGAGTTCAGGAAGAGTGGTTGCTCCTCAAGGGAGCAAACCTCAATGCACAAGCATATTCTATGCCATCTTGAAGGAAAGGCAGCGAGAGGGCACAGTAGTCCCTCTGGCTCTCCAGGTATCTAGCAGACCTCCTGAGGCTAAAAAGAAAGGCCTACAAAAGATGAAGGATGGGATTCACCTCGAAGGAGAAATATTCTGCACTGGTCCAGTCCTGCAGGGAGCAAACCAGGAAAGCTACGACTGCAACTGAACTCCAACTAGCTTCAAGCATCAAGGACAATAAAAAGTCATAGATTCAAAGATTCATAGATGTTAGGGTTGGAAGGGACCTCTATAGATCACCGAGTCCAACCCCCTCCATAGGCAGGAAAGAGTGGTGGGTTCAGATGACCCCAGCCAGATGCCCATCCAATCTCCTCTTGAAGACCACTGGGGTAGGGGAGAGCACCACCTCCCTTGGGAGCCCATTCCAGATTTTGGCTACCCTAACTGTG
>NW_017729032.1:252557246-252590114 GCF_001723915.1 Gavialis gangeticus | reverse complement strand
ATAGAAGGGAAGTATCACCTCCTTGGTTCTGTTTGTCATGCATCTGCTGATGCATGATAAAGTGCTGTTAACTTTTCTGATGACTTTCGTCACACTGATGACTCATGTTCATCTTGGAGTCCACTGGGCCACCAAGATCCCTTTCCGCTTTCATGCTACTGAGCAGGTTATTTCCTAAGCAGTAGGTGTGCTGGACATTTTTCTTCCCTAGGTGCAGCATTTCGCATTTCTCCTTGTTAAATTACATTCTATTGTTTTCTGCCCATTTGTCCAACCTGTCCAGGTCTGCCTGTAGTTGTTCCCTGCCCTCTGGTGTGTCCACTTCTCCCCACAGTTTTGTATCATCCGCAAACTTGGGCAGAGTACACTTCACTCCCTCGTCCAAGTCACTGATGAAGACATTGAAGAGTATCGGTCCAAGAACCGAGCCTGCAGGACCCCACTGCCCATGTCTTTCCAGGTCGATACCTACCCATCCACCACCACTCTCTGGGGAAGACCCTGTAGCCAATTTGCCACCCACTGGACTGTGCAATCATCCAAGTCACAGCCTCTTAATTTGTTCACCAGTATGGGGTGGGATACCATATCGAAGGCCTTTCTGAAGTCTAAGTAAATGATATCTACCCCTACTCCTGCATTCAGGTGTTTTGTAACCTGGTCATAAAAAGAGACTAGATTAGTCAGGCATGATCTACCTGCTACGAACCTGTGCTGTTTTCCCCTCAGCATAATTTTTTCTGCTGGCCTCTCACATATATGAGCCTTAATAATCTTTTCAAAGACTTTACCAAGGATGGAGGTGAGACTGACTGGCCTATAGTTGCCTGTATCCTCCTTCCTCCCCTTCTTGAAAATAGGGACCACACTGGCCCTCTTCCAGTCCTCTGGGACCTGGCCCATGTGCCACAAGTACTCAAATATTCTTGCCAGTGGCTGTGCAATGACATCAGTCAGTGCCTTCAGTACTCTCGCATGTAGCTCATCCAGGCCTGCTGACTTAAACACGTCCAGTCCTTCCAAGTGACTCTGCAACATCTCAGGGTCAATGTTTGGTAGTCTGGTGCCCAGCTGCTGCCTCTCTACAATCCAATTGTGAGACTTGTCTTGCCCTATAGCACAGAACATAATATTTAAGAGTGGTTTGTCTTTAAATATAATGACCTATGCCAGGACTTTAAACACAGACTACACTAAGTATTGGTCCAAAACATAAATGAATTAATTGACAGTAGCATTTTAAGCCCTTCATTTGACTTGGATATAAATTTGTTTAATTATTTCTTTACATAAATATTTTCAATAGCATATACTACTCCAACATTAAGTACAGATTCTCCCATAACTTTCCTGTATATGCTGAGTAACATAAAAAAAATCATGGCCCTATACCAAAAAAAAAAAGACTGATTCTATCTAGGAACTTCCAGTCAAAGTATTAGCTTATTCAGATGTACAGCTGAATATTCAAAGCAAGTGCAATCATTGGCCTGACACGTTGTCAATAATTGTAACCGCATGTGCAAATCCAAAATTTATATACACAATGGTCCTGTTATCTATGTACAGTTAATTTGTTAATAGATGCTTATCTTGTTAACAGTGCATAAAATTATTCACTATTCTGCTTGTATTTTTCTGCAGCCATTGTGCACTTGGTAGTCCATGCAGTTAAAATTAGAGCTATTATCCTATAAGAAATGTTGGTATTTTAAAAGTTTTCCATTCAGCATAAAACATTAAAATTTCTTGTGGAACAAAATCTTCAGAAAAATTTTATTTTGGGGAAAAAAACAATTCCATTAGCTATTTACATTTTTTAAATAATGTTTTCAATATTCTCAAAACAGAGTAACTTGGTCATGGACAGGCTTGTAAGGTGAGTGGATCAAAACCTGATGATGTTCAACACCAAGAAGTGTAAGGTGCTCCACCTGGGGAAAAACAACCTATGACATGATTACAGGCTCAGCAGTGCTACACTTAATAGCACCACAACTGAAGGAGACCTAGGGGTCTTGATAGAGCATAGAATGAACATGAGCCAACAATATGATGCTGTGACCAGCAAAGCAAACGAAACACTGGTGTGCATTTACCGATGCATCTCAAACAAGACTGAGGGTGTCATCTTCCCACTTTACTTGGCCTTGCTGAGGCTACAGCTGGAGTACTACATCCAGTTCTGGGCACCACCCTTCAGCAAGGATGTAGAGAGGCATCAGAGAGTCCAAAGTAGGCTACATGTATGGTTAGAGGTGTGAAGAGTAGGCCATATGATGAGAAGCTGAGAGACTTGGGTCTGTTCAGCCTGGAGAAGTGAAGACTCAGAGGGGACTTGATGGTAGGCCATAAGTATATAAGGGGCACACATTAGGGACTGGGAGAATGTCTGCTCACCAGGGCTCCCCAGGGGAAGACTAGGTCTAATGGTCATAAATTGCTAGAAGACATCTTTAGATTAGATATAAGGAAAAACTTTACAACTCGAGTGTCTAGGGTCTGGAATAGACTCCCCACAGAGGTGGTACAATCACCTACTCTGGATATCTTCAAAAAATGTCCAGACACTCACCTTGCTGGGGTCATCTGACCCCAGCAGTCTTTCCTGCCCAAGCACAGGAGGGGTGGACCTGATGATCTCAAGAGGTCCCTTCTAGCCCCTAACATCTATGAATCTATGAAATCTATGAATCTATTTAATACCTTTCCTCCCTTGCCAGACTGCATTTCCCATGATGTATTTGCTGTCACCTGTGCCTCCAAAGATACACCACCTGGGTCAATAAAATGCATCTTTGAACTACGCAGAATGGCACAGGGGACACAGTCTTGCCAAAGTAAGTTGTCTCATAGGTAGGGACCGAATTCATGGCAGAAGTAGATTGCACAGCAGCTCTTTTAATCCTGCAAATTCCCCCATGTGCCCCTTGCGCCCCACCCCCGTTGATTAGTGAAGGGCCCCTCCACTCCCTCCTGATCAGCAGGTATGCTAAAACTGTGGTTTTAAACATGGTGCTGTTTTTGCTTCCTTGCCAGTTAGCAGCAAACAGCAGGGTTATCTGGGGTCCCTCAGCCAATCACTGGTGGATCCATATTTAAAACCAAAGTTTTTGCCTCTCCTCTGATCACGAGTGAGCTGTAAGTGTGGCTCACCCATGAATCAATGTGTCTGTGGGGGGAAGGATTGCAAGGGAACCTGCAAGATTAAAGGAGCCACTGTGCACCCCACTTCCACCATGAATTTGGTAGGCCCCTACTCAGAAGAATGAGGTTGCAAACACCAGAAGTACAAACTTCATAATGTACTATGGCTTAATTAAGGCCACAAAAAAATTTCCATTCAGGTAGACCCAACATGAAACTAAACATTACATACTAAACATGAAACCAAATATTATTTTAATTTGCCACAAAAACAAAATCATTTCTTTGATTAAGAAATATTTTTGTGAAAATATGTTTGTGAAAAAAAAATAATTTTCCAGAAACTGCATTTCCCATCAGTTATTTTGACTGAACATGTTCAACTGGCATTAATCCTCCACAAACTAGGCCATACTGTAAACTGATATTACAGGCAGCATATAAAGCCAACACTATTAATGTGACCAGTGATTTTTGGTCACTGAAAATGAGGCATTTGGAAGGGACCTGATTTTCAGAAAGCAGTGAGAACCTCTTTTTTGAAAATCATGCTTCCTCAAGGTTTTAGATTTGGCTGAAAATATGAAGTTATTCTTCAAAAATTTAGCCAGGGTTTTGAAGGGTTTTAAATTGAGTATGTTGTATTAAAGGTCTGTGCTAAAACAAGATCGTTGTCTAGAATATAAAAAAAATTGAAAAAAACACAAGCACTGTCTTCTGTTCAACTTCATACCTGTTCTCACGAGTTCTCAACTTCACAGTGAAATTTACAGAACATTTTTGAAGTTTGGTTTCTGTAACACTGAATGACTTTGACATGTGATTCATAATGTCTTGAGGTGCTTCGCTTCTCTGAGACATCAGTAAAACTGAATATAGCAGCACCAGGAAGATTACTGAAAAAAAGGATTGTGTATATCTGGACAGAAGTCTCCAGAAACTTAAGTAAAGACCAAGGTTGATTGTCTCTGACTGAATATCCAGTGGGAAGAACAGAAACCTACAGACAGAAGTAGAATTTGAATCTCAGGAACAGGGTTGTTAGAACAAATAAACCATTTTAAAATGTATATGTACCCTTCCCTGAAAGAGTTCTCCAAAGAGCCATACTTTCACTGTTGTTAATCACCTGCAAAAATCAGAGTGAGACAAGCAGATAACTGATCAATGTTGTCCACAAACTGATGTCTTTAAGGTCTGTGCTGGAGTACACTCTTTTGCACATATATTAAACTTATTCTCAGGTTCCTTGAATTGGGATTTATTTTATTGTTATTGTCTGCTGGATTACCTATTTTTCCCCCAGTCAAGGCAGTCATTGACAATCTGTATTGTTTTGGAAGGGGGTTTTTTTTTTTGGTTTTTTTAAAATATTTCTGCAGTCTGCACATTTTAGACATCTGGAAAATGTTAACTGCAAACAGTATGTTACAGATGGAGGTGCCATATTTTCTGTATTTAATTCACTTTTTTAAAAGTAGTGTCACATAATTTACACAAGGAATGTCTGTGTTAGCATTTTCCACGGTGGAATCTCAGATATAATGAGTAGGGGGTAGGGACCATGGGAAAGAAATGAATGCTGAACTGACTTAAGTGTCGATTTATCAATGGGAAAACAGGTCCTGATTCTACACTAAATTTTGATAGGTGTCTATATGGACGAGGTAATCACTCTACATAGAAAAATTTTGGATCAAGATCTATGTAATAACACCAAGATTTGGCTCATACTCCATTTTATTCCTTGTTTGTAGATGTGAGACAGAGGTTTAGTAAAGTCAAAGGACACTGCAGTATGGCCAGGATGCTAGACCAAGATATTGCCAAATTATAAAATATAGATGTATTTTCTTTAAAGTCATCTATGTCATAAACACTCGCTGGCTTAACTCCTGCACATAACTCTTGAACATGTGATGATGGAAATCAAACACTCCAAGTCTGATTTTTATCTTCAAGACCACTTTTAGGACTCCCAGAAACACTCAGGAGAAAACGTACTACAAGACTGACAAAAACACAAGAACAGATTGTGAATGTACTGGGAGTACTAATACAAATTCTCTGTTGGGCTGAAAGATTTTGTTTGTTTCTTTATTTGTATACTGGGTAGTTCTTCCAAAGGAGCCTCTAATTCAGAGCAAATGTATGCAAACTCTTCTTTGTTGAGGACCTAAAAGTATCACAAGATAAAATAACAGGATTCTCAGATTCCCATTAAGGGTCTTCAAAAGTGTGCCACTAATAAAGAATTAAGCTAAGACATAATAATGTTAAAAGGCCTTGAAAAATTTGCCTAGGTGTAATGGTAAGAACAAACTCTTCCTTTCAAAGTACCTCCAGCAGTGCTCATCCTGCATGCAGATCTTCACCTTGTTACTTTAAATTCTAATTTATGCCTTAGATGCTTGTTTATGGACACGCACCAAGTGTGATTTGCTGGTGCCTGTCCTTGCTCTAGTGTTAGTTTCTTCACCATTCCTTGTAGGAATTGGACCTTTTGTTCTTGTTTTGTCTTTTCTTTAGCCACTGTCTCAAGATTTTTATTCTTCAACATGGTTTGTCTTAAAACATGACAAAAGGTTTGTAGCTGTGAGTGTGTGCCCCTGCCACTATTTTTAGTGTCTAATTCACGTATAATCTGTGTGAGCTGTGTGTCTCACAGCGTGAGTGCCTTCTGACAGTTAGTTAGATGAAGGAAAAGATTTTTAGTAGGTTTTTATAAAAGCCACATAGCGGCAGCTTCCTTCTTTGTGGAGTGTGGTGGTATATCATATATCTGCATATAGTTTTTTAATTTATTGTTAAAATTTGCAATGGTGTAGGCATTTGATACTGCTCAGTCCATGGGCTATGCCCAAACCGCTGCAGCGGTTGCTTTAAAAGACTTACATTCTGCAGATATGTAGGTAGGGGATTTAAAAAAATTTTTACATTTGCTTTATTTTTTATTTTCATTTTTTAACATTTTAAGTTTTTAATACCGTGTTTATTTATTATATTTAGTTACCACCTATTATTTTTCAAAGCTAGTATAGTAGTCTATAAAACACGCCAAAAAGTCCAGTTTTTTAATACAGTCAAGTCCCAAGACAAAATTTAAACAAAAAACAATGGACCCCTCTACAGGCAGTCTGGACCCCTCTACAGGCAATCCACAGCCCACAAGGTGGGCTTTAAATTATCCACAACCCACGAGTGGGTTCCAAGTCAAACAAATTGCCTATTTATAGGCGCTACTCTATTTCTCTGATGTGGTCGGTTTAACCCAAGGCCGCTATACCTGGCAGCTCTACCACTGGGCAGTATATGAACCTTTAAATGGACAGACAAACAAGCACACAGACAAGACTTACTGTACAGATAGCATGAAACCAATCAATAACCACAACATAGAACCTTATTCACCCCCACACATATTCTCCACCAAAATGTGACTTTAAATTCCAATTTATCAAATCAAGAGCAAGAACTTATAAAGGGGGACAAGGCAAAATGCTGCATTTATTGATTACATGAATTAGACATAGAGGTTTGGACACACACAAATCATCATACACATCATTACATACAGACACACACAAGCATAAAACAACCATTCTATTCTGTCATTATAGTTACCAGAAGCAGTTGTTCAATAATAGCACTAGATGGCCAGCCCAGGCCTTATTGAGAGGGAGAAAGATCCTGGAGATAGCAGCTTGAAGCGGGGTGAACAGACACATCTTTTTCCAAAGAAACAGCTGTTGAGAGAGAGACTCACTCAACCCGGTATATTCCAGAGTCCTTTTTTATGGGGACTCGTATCCTTTGTTTAGCACTTTGTGGTTTTTCCCTACACAATTTTTGTTTTTGCAGTTGCTTCTTATTCATCCTCTGCTTAGAACAATGCCCATGGTCAGTTTAGTCATAAAAGTTGGTATCTCAGCCTTGGAGTGTCTTTGCTGCCCATCTGGCAGGATATGTGCATTCCTCCTCCTCATTCTCTCTGTTGTGCCCTAGGCCTCAAAGGGATTCTTCAGCCATCTATTAATTAGTTTACTGACTGGTAACTTACATTTGGTGCCTTGTTGCTTATATAAACAGTTAAATCTTCTTTTTCAGTCTCTATGCCATTCTCTCAACATTTATCCTTTCACATACACTCATTCATAAAAGGTCTTACAGAGTTTATTCACTTATGTCAAGCAAAATAATACAAAGTGGATTTTTTAAGTTACTTACAGGACAAAACTAATGTGGTTACATTTCACTACTATTACACTCTATGTTAACATTAGCTACATTAGTTCAGTTCATGGTACAACCTTATATCTGGATTGATCCCTCAAAGCATGAGAGCTCTTTATGGGCGCATAGGTCCACTTGCATAAATTTGCAGCAGTGGGACCTACCTTTGCAGAACTGAAAGTTCTGTTATATATGTTATATATGTCAGGAATTGGGGATAGCTCTGATTGATCAATAAATTAAATAAGAACTCACAGCTAGCAAAGAAAGAAAGATTGGCCAGTTATTCGCAGATATATTCACAAATCCATCTTTCTTTTAATTGGTTCTGCTCATGGGAGGTGAGATTCTCTGTCTGAATCTCACCCCTTGACACCTGCTAAAAGTTCTTGAGAAGTAAAAAGGAGCTCTTCAAGACCTCTTCAAAGGATCCTTTCAAAAATACCTAGGAGTTGAAAGTATGTTTCAACTGGGGATACTGCACATGGTTGTGTAGAGATTCTTTCTAGCAGTGTTGACCAATATGCCTGTGGCGACAAGATGCCATAATTTAGACCACCCTAAGATGCCAGGGCCCACTGTAGTCCCCAAGATCAGGAGAATATAAAATTTATCCTTAAGCTCTCTGTGGGTTGAGAATCCTGTACTATGCTCATTAGATACTACATCAAATCTCTTGCTTCTGTCTGTACTGACATGGGCGACATCATGCTAGCTAAGTCAGTAGGTTTAAGGAGATGGCTACCATCTCTTACTCACTTGGATTTATTTAAAATTATGATAATTGTCCTTTTCCTTTAGTAGGTCCTTATTTCTGCAAAGCATTAAAGCACATGCTTAGCTTTAAAGCCAGTGAGTGACTATTTGTGTGCTTAAAATTAAGTGCTTCAATTACTGAACTGGAACCTCAGTACCTCCTTTCAATATTGCACTATGAATACACCTTCCCACCTGCCCCATGGGCCTAGTTTGTTAATGAACAAATAACATTCCTCCAGTTCCATCTATTCTAGGACATGCCAGATGGAATAGTCTGTGCTTTGTAAATGAAAACCAATCAGTTGCTAAGGGGGAAAAGGGGACTTAAAGTGTATACAAGTATGAGTTATACCAGGATGTGATATTTGCTTTCTGTTTCACAGGAAGTAATTACAATCTATTAATAATTAAAACTAATAATCACTCAGAGCTAGAAAATGTTAACATGAACACATACAACCTGACAACAGTATAGACTGCTGTGAGAAATACATGAGATGTCAGGAAGAAGTTTAGCTGAAAATTGGCTTGCCATTTAATAACATGGTCATCTGTGAAATCAAATGGGAAAAAAAGCCTGGTGTGAGGTTTGTTTCTTATGCCCAACTTTTTTAAAACCCTGACAGAAGGAAAAAAAATGTCTTCAACGGGGTAACTAGCAAAGCCCAGTCTCCAAGTGAGAATTTTGCCATGGTTTTTGAAGTGATTAAAGAGGTTTACCTGCTTTCTGAGTGTGGACATTTCCATAAAGAATGTGCCTAAAGAATTCCCCAGTATGCATAAATATTAGCTGGTTGTGAAGAAAGAATATATAACAACTGAAGGGCTAAATTTTCCTCTCTGACTTCTATAAATCTTTTACAAATGTTGAAAACAGTAGACTTAGAACAAGGTAAAACTTATGTTAATGCAGAAAATAAGGTGCAAGTTGCCTGTTCTGAGTGTTTAGTATAGTGGAGCAGGTGGAACAGGTTTTGTTCTACTGATTGGTACCTAACTGGTAAGAGTTCTGGGGAGATTGGAAGAAGCTCCATAAATGAAATTTATGGAATCTATGAAAATAAAGTTTTGGTGTATCTATCCTGTGACCACCGAGTTTCCAGCACCCTGTTGTGTGCAGCTTTAGTCTGAGTGATGGGTGACGTACGTCTTACCGGCTCCCGTGATTGGCAGAATAACTATTCCCTCCAGAAGTCGTCTTCCCCTATCTTGCCTGCCACAACTTTGAATGTTCCCAATGGGGCGGGGTTGACTATCCTGGGTCCCTCTGTGGCCTGTGGTTGGCTTGACGGTCACTTGCGGGGCTCCACCATCCCTACATCCTGGCCTCACGCCACCTTGATGGATCCAGCTGTTTTCCCAGCCACGTCCCCTCGCTCCCACGGTTATGGTGCCTCTCAGGTTTCTTCTTATTGGTGCACTGTTCTTGGAGCCTGCTTGGCTTACCCCCTTCGTGGGCCTTCTGGGATCGAAGGTCCTGATCACGGAACCTGCCCTTTACCCTGAGCACTCTGGCCCTCAGGTTCAAATTGTCACCTGATGTCCTATGGGCTATACTCTCCAGCCCTCTCTCTCTCAGCCCTTTCACTCAGGGAAAACAAAAGAAAAGCACATAATGAAAAACACCAAACACTGCCTCTGTCACTTTGCTAGGAATTAGGAAAGTTCCCTTCTTTGTTTCCTCATGGTAGAGGCCCCGGAAGCCTAGCTCCTCTACAACATAGCTAGGGGAAACCTCCCCCTTTCTAGCACAATCCTAGTCTATACCCATGTGGGTTGTCTGCTTCGCCTTCTCGGCTCCTAGCATGCGCCTAGGCCATCTCACTTCTCTCCTTCCGGCAACGTCCCCTCCCCAGGTGTTCCGCTGTTCCCTTACGCAGGGTAGGTCACCTTGTTATAGGTGATGGAGGTGCCCTGCTTGTCTGATGCCCTCCCTGGGCTCTTGCTGGGTTTTTCCTGCCAGGGTCGCCTCCTCCCAACTGTACCCAATACCCCCACCTGGTGTACTGAAGGTTCTAGCATGCCTTTCTCTCTGGGTCCTGCTTTTGCTGTTGTTGCAGCTTACAGGGGCAGTTTTCAGCCCACTCCCCACAGTGGTGGCTGGTCCACTGTTGCTGCTGTTGGGCTTAAAGCCAGGAGTTTCTTCCGACTCCTCACCCAGCCCTCTTTCCCTTCTGGTGGCTTCCCGGTGTGAACCCTGAGGCCCCACACTGCTCCTATCTGTTTTCCATCTGCCGCTTTTTCTGCCCTCTGCCATTTTTATTTTCGCTGGCCAGCGATCGCTGGTGACGTCACTGGCCAGTCCCAGCTGAATAAAGACACAGCTGATGAGCCGTGCAGGCTTCTCCTCTTGTCCCTGCTGTGGAAAAAGAGAAAAACCACTTACCTGTGTCTAAATCATGAATCTGTGTTTTTTCTCTTTTTCCTTAGTTTTCCCATTTATCCCCTCTCTCTCCCGTTCTTTCCCATGACATATCCCTTTTATACAACAAGGAAATTGACAATGTTTTTGTCACAGAGCGGGGACCCAGGAGCAGCCGTGATCTCTCCTGGCACCCCCTACCGTGCTAAGTTGTCGATTAAGCACCCTCCTTCTTGCCCGCCACGTCTTTGATGGTATCTGTTTTATAAGGGATGCTGCCTTCTGTCCCGTTGGACACGGTGCTCTTATTTATCCTGGCCCCTGTTCCGCATAGCTTGATTTGGTGCACCCAGCCTTATGGGCTATGCGTGGCTCCTACCACTCCTAATACCACGCCCCAAGCCTCTCAGGTGCACTGGACGTTGTTGAGTCAAATTACTATTGCCCACGCCCTTGCAGGCATCCTCCAGGCTCGCCTTTGTACCGTTCGCCCTCTCCGGGGCTCGCCTCTGTACACTCGCCCTCTCCGGGGCTTCTCTCTGAGCTCGCGCCCTCTCTGGGGCTTCTCCCTGAGCTCGCGCCCTCTCCAGGCTCTTATTCCTGCACGCCCTCACTGGGCTTCTATTCTTGTGTGCCCCTTGGGCTATTCACCTATGCACCCTAATGGGCACTCCCTAGCTTCTCCTGCGGCTGCTGCCCGTTCTGGGCCTTTTCCCCATGGTCACTGTATGATCACCCTCCCTGGGGCTTTTCCCTCACAACACTGCCCCGCTGGGCCTTGCTCACGCTCACGCCTGCACTGGGGGCCTTTCTCGCGTTCCCGCCCACACTGGGGCCTGTCTCCGTGACCGTCCCACCCACACTGGGGCCTGTCTTGGTGACCGCCCCGCCCGCACTGGGGCCTTGCTTGCGTCTCCCGCAATCGGGGCTCAGGTGGCCGTAGCCATGCCTGGCCCCCAGACCCGCCTTCTCGGGTCTTATGCTTCACTGGGGCTTCGCACACCTGAGGCTCAGGTGGCCTTAGCCGTGCCTGGCCTCCAGACCCCCTTTCCAGGTCTTGCACCCCACTGGGCTCCTCCAATTGGGCTCAGGCGGCCTCAGCCTTACCTGGCCCTAACTCCACTGCACCCCCTTGTCAGGGTTGGGGTCAGTGCACCCCCTAACCACTGTGCCCTCTCTGGCACCAGACTGCTGTGCCCTCCTCGGGCACTGAACTGTTGTGCCCTTCTCTGGCACCAGTAACCCCCACACTACTGGGGAGCTCCCAAGAGGCCTCCTCCAACCCCTTATAGCCTCACCCGGTCCTCCAGTGTAATAAGCAACAAACAAACAGAATAACACGAGCCAACCGGCTATAACTCAAACGAAGCCTCCTGGTTAAAACGTGGCCCTAAACCATCTGGTAGCTTATCCTCTCAGATCCCTACCAGGGTTTCCTCCACCCGCTCTCCTCACACGGGAGCTGTTCCTGGCCATCGGGTTTCTTTCACTGCCTGCTTTTCTTAAAAGGAGGTGGGAGTATGGACGTGACTAAATTAACTGACATAAAATACGTGAAATTAGTGCACTCCATCTACAGAACTGAATGTGCTACAAAAAGATAACTAACCTACTCCCACCCATTGGAGGTGTCTATTTTGAAAATCATTATTTATGCAAGAAATGCTTTCTGCACAGATTTTAAGAGTACTCTCTTAATAGATAAATTGTTCTTTCTTCAGGCCTAAGAAGTAACATCATATTTTACTAAGAATTTCAAACTGGTATTTCATATGAAAGGAACAGATTATACATAAATTGTCAGTAAGTAGGCATGCAGGAAAAAAAATGGTTTGGAATTATTATTTTTGGAGACATATTAAGGAGGGAACTAAATGGTAAGATTGCCTATAAAGGGTAGATAAACTTTCTTTGATAATGAGACCACCACAGAAGAATAATCAATTAAACAGAAGTTCTTTTTATTCACTACCTTACTCCAACTCCATCTGGTGAAGTTATTTTGGTTAAAATTGGAGTTGTATATTGTGACCTTGAGGAACAACTTAGAGATGCAAATACTCCTCAGGAAGAATGGAGCTCTTTGAGCTAATCAAGGTGCAACAGAAAGCTGAGAACTATCCAAGTAACCAAGTTAACTAATTATACTGAAAAGAAGAAAATGAGGTTTAAACGAAAAGCATTACGTAAGAGTGTAAGCTTCTCAAATTTGTATTAAATCAGAACTGGTCAGGAATTTACTGCCAATAATTTTTTGGTGGCAAATGCATTTTTCAGTGTAACCAATTTCACTTTCCATCTTCTACTGGACAAATCATTCTTACTTCTTTACCAAAACTGAAATATTTTGAATCAGTTAAACATTAAACTTCATCTGCTTAACATGCCTTAATACCTTCTATCCTCATTCTCAGATCTGGACTGGGATAATTGGTCACTGTATATCCTAGGATATGCCACAAACTTCCCACAGAAAACTGTAAGGTAACTCATTTGGAATCATGACTTCATGCACATCATGGCTAGGTACAGATATTCAAAAAGCCTGAGGTGGAATTATTCTAAGTTATATGGTTTTCTATAAGACGTCTAGTTGAGATTGGTAGCAAACAGAATCCTCACTCAGCCTTTGGAAGGGGAGGGACAAATCTTAGACTGGGTTCAGACATTTTTAAACCAGTCTATGTGCTGAACTTCTGTTCTGTTATGTGTATCAACCAGTTTCCAATCACTTATACTGATAAAAATGAAATGTCTGTACCTGGCCCGTGAGAGATGTCTGACCAGGGAGCTTTGAAGTTTGAATCAGGTTCTGAACATTAAATTTTAGAGATATTCATATCTAATTTTTTAAACTAAGGTTCAATTCTACTTTGAATAAATGACAAAGAAAGCCTGAGGCAAGGGATATTTGGGGCTGTGATATCTTTTACTGAACCAACTGTATGAATGGACAAGATTTTAGATACACCTTTGAGCAAAAACTTCTTTTCTCAGATGTGAAGAGTACTTTGTGCTCACAATCTAAAATCTCTTCGTCCATACAGATGGTCCAATAAAAGATATCACAGCCCCAAATATCCCTTGCCTCTTGAAAAATTCCTAGACAAAGAGTGGCAGATCCACAGCATGTGTACCCCACGTGGCATGGGTAGCTGCTGTGTGTGGCACATAAACTGCAGGTCCTGCATAAAGGGAGGTCCTTGAATGGAGGTAAGGGGAATCAAGCTCCAGACACTTGGAGTAGAGCAAAGGTAGGACACTGCTGCAGGAAGAGATGTCTGCTGTTAACACCAAGAGCCAGGTTAGCTCTTACCTGGCCCTGAAGTCATTGCTTTGGATTCTCACTTGCCACAAAAAACTGCAGCAGTTACAGGACTAAGGAAGGGTTAACTTACCTCTTGGCAGTGATGCCTCTGCTCACAGCAGCATCCTGCCCCAACTCAGCTCCAAATGGCCAGAGGTTAGAGCCCTGCTGACTGTTCTGGTGCTCAAGGGCCTAATAAACTCTATCCAAATGGCACTCGGGGAGAGGACAGGACTTAACTCTTGGCCCTCCTACTAAAAGGGTTGGCCACCGCTGCTCTAAACCATCACAGCTACATCATTCCAACACTACCAGAAAGAAAACCTGACAATTCTAATGATAGATAGAGCACAGCTAACTTAATTTTCTAAGTACATGTTTAGTACCATGTAACACAATTTTAAATGAAGACTTCTCTGAGATGTGTTTAACCTGCTACTAATGGGTCCTAAATATTTGGCTGTAAAAAACACACACACTTGTTACAAGAACCTTCAATTTTAGTGTTATATGTATGAGGTTTGATTTTAACTTCAGAGGAATTGAGGAAGAGTAAGGGTGCTGACAGGTGTGAAAAACAAACAAAGAAACAGCTCTTTACTGGAAGAGGCAGTGTGTTAGTTAGTTCCAGCTCTGCAGCATCTGTATAGATCAGACGTTTCTGAAGGGCTTTACAGATTCTATCAGCTATTAGATAAAAGCACCAAAAAGCCATGATGTAGCACCCAGTCTATACAGACATGGGTGCTACATCCCATTAATTGGGCAAGCCAGGTCCAACTAATGTGATACCCTTTCTGAACACATGCTGTGCTTGGTGCACAGCGCCATTTTTTAAAATGCCATTTTTTTCATGTCTGTAAGCAGCCTAAGTGAAAGCAACATCAGGTCTACAGTATGTGGATTACAAAACATACTTATGTTCAACCCCATAAGACTGTTGTTAGCACCACTGTCCACCAGGTAGAGCTAAGGGATCATTAAAGCACAATTAACTCTTAAATGGAACATGAAATATGAACACAGACAACTCAGTGTCCTAAAATCAAAGTCTAACTTTATTAGCACAACAAATGTTATCTTAGCAGTCTCTCTCTCTATATATAGAGAAAAAAACTTAGTACAATGATCTCACCCAATCCTAGATGTTACTATGCTCAACAGAAAAGAAGACCAATTAGTTCCTGAAAGCAATGGGTGCGTTGTTGGCTGGGACAGTCCAGACAGGTGTTGAAGGCTGGATTTATGGCAAGGTCCACTTAACTTTTCTTGCTGTCTCCTTTTTATGCTTTTCTTCAACTTCACTCCTCTGAGGACTCTTCGCTTTTGGATTGGTCTCTCTGAGGTCAGCATACTATCTGTATTTTATCCTGTCAGCATATTCCTTTGTTCAACAGACCCATCATGAGGACATCTCTTAATTTGGTCTTTTTCTGGTGTCTTACTTTGGGTAATGTCCATTGGTCTCCATTATCACTTTTCATTCACATATCCAATCATTTCATCCCTCCAATTCAGCTGGTTAGTGCCATGTTCAGTTAATTTGAGCTGGTAACAAGACTATTACTATGTTAAGTTAGAAAAACTTCTCACAGTGATAGAAAAGGAAAGAAACGTCATTAGAGCAAACTCAAGGCCATAAGCTGCTTGCAAGAGGCAAGGCCAGCACATAAGCAAAATAAAAAGTTCAGGTAATAATAAGGCTATACAGAACTTAAGCAATGATTAAATAAAGCTAAATATAAAAGAAAAGTTTAAACAATATTGTAATTCACCACTCTGTAAACAGGTGCAACTTTAAAGCATAAAATATGACAAGCTACCTTAACAATTTGTTAAGTCGATGTTTTCTTTGTTGCTGTCAGCTGTACGCAGGTCTAAGAATACTACACAGCTTCCACAGGTTATCTGCTTCCAACCTACAGTCCTTCCTTTATATACCTAACTATTCCCATGTGGAAAATATATTCTTTTTCCTTCCTGTCTGCCATCAGTCAGTTCTCAGGGGCTGGGATAGCCTGGGTGCTAAGGTGCATGGTTGACAGCCCAGAGGTCACGAACTTGAGTCCATAGCAAAAGTGCTCACAGTGCAGCTTGTCAAATTTCAATGAACCTGCAAAATTTGCTAAATATCTTGATATAAGGACATGAAAAGGAAACGAAGGCCAGTCCTCCGACCTGCAGATTGAACTAATCCATCTTTGTTTTCATAGTCCCCTGCCTTGGGTAATGCTTTCTCATTTGTTTCTAAGAAATAAGCAAAGAAAGAAATGGTATAGAATATAAATAACAAGACTATCAGCAACAGGGGAATGATACACAGAAACACAAAAAGACTGACAATTGATGTAGATCAAGTAAGGGAACAGCTTGAGGGGCTCAACATCCACAAGTCTGCGGGCCCAGACAGAATGCACCTGAAAGTCTTGAAGGAGCTGGTGGGCATCATAATGCACCCAATGGCAAAGATATTTGAGAACTCGTGGTGCTTGGGAGAGGTACAAGAGGACTGGAAAAGAGCTGATGTGGTCCCATCAAGAAAGGAGGGAGGAAAGTTCCAGGGAATTACAGACCAATCAGTCTGACATCCATCCCTGGAAAGATCCTGGAGAAAATTATCAAGGTTTCCCTCAGCAGCAGGCTAACAGAAGTCAACAATCTAACTGCTAGCCAACAAGGCTTTGTTGCTGGAAGGTCCTGCCTAACCAGCCTTGTCTTCTTCTATGACCAGGTGACATGGCCTGCACAAGGGAGATCAGGTTGATGTCATACGTCTGTATTTCAAGAAGGCCTTTGACTTGGTCTCCCATGACGTCCCCATGGCTAAGCTGGAGAACTGCAGCCTTGACCGTCTCACAGTCCGATGGCTAGAGACCTGGCTCTGAGGTTGGACCTAAAGTGTATTAGTTGATGGGAGCAAATCAACTTGGTGCAAGGTGACCAGTGACATTCCCTCAGGGGTCAGTGCTTGGGCCAATACTCGTCAACATCTTCATAAATTATCTGGATTCAGGAATTAGATGTGGACTGGCAAATTTGGTGGATGATACTAAACTAAGGGGGAAGACAGTTACACTGGAGGATAGATTGGGGATACAGGCTGACCTGGACAGGCTTGCAAGGTGGGAAGACCAAAACTTGATGGCATTTAACACAGAGAAGTGCAGGGTGCTCCACCTTGGGGGGAACAACCAGCATCATACTTATAGGCTTGGCAGTGCTACACTTGCTAGCACCATGACTGAAAGAGACTTGGGGGGTCTTGCTTGACCACAAGATGGAACATGAGCCACCAATGTGATGCTGAAGCCAGCAAAGAAAACCAAACTCTGGCATGCATCCATTGATGCATTTCAAGCAAAACCAGGGACATCATCCTCCTGCTCTACTCAGCCTTAGTGAAGCCGCAGCTAGAGCAGTGCATCCAGTTTGGGGCTCTCCACTTCAGGTGGGACATTGGATAAGCTTTAGAGAGTCCAAAGGAGAGCCACCCACATGATCAAAGGCCAAAAGAGCAAGCCTTACAGGGATTGGCTGAGGAACACAGGGCTCTTCAGTCTGGAAAAGACAAGGCTCAGGGGGGACTTAGTGGCAGCCTATAAGTATATGGGGGGGGGTACACCAAAATCTGAGAGAACAGTTGTTCACCAGGTCTCCCCAAGAGATAACAAGTTCTAATGACCACAAACTTCTGGAAGGCTGATTTAGACTGGACATAAGGAAAAACTCCTTTGCAGTCTATGTGTCCAGGGTCTGGAACAGACTCCCCCCAGAGGTGGTGCAAGTACCTGCTGTGGACTCATTCAAAAGGCATTTGGATGTATATCTTGCCGGGATCATTTGACCCCAGCAGACTTCCTGCCTATGGCAGGGGGGCTGGACTTGATCTTGCAAGGTCACTACCAGCTCCTAATGTCTATGAAATCTATGAAATAACAGTGTTGTTTTTGATGCTTTTCAACATCCATTTTGGAAGTTGTATACCTGCCATAAATCTCAGTCTTTTCAGGGGAACAGAGCAGTAGAACTTGACTTCTGTTTACAATTGGATCCCAAACAGAAGACAATATTCTTTAATACATTTGTTCAAAATATTCAAATAATTACTTGCAAATAAAGCACCAAATGTTCAGCTGATATAACTGCTGTATCTCCACTGATTTCTGCCATTTGAAGAGCTGGCTTGAGATCTGCAGGTCTTGACATGTAAGCAGTTCAAGAGTCCTGTGTTTGAAATTCAAAATTTTGCTTTGTTTGCGGTTTGAATGCTTATGCATAAGAAATTAGGATGATCACTGCTGCAAGTGTCAACTTCTTACCACTAATGACATCACTCAGGATGCCTGTGCCCACCTGTGTGGACATCCTTTTTTAGCTATAGCTTGCCTTAAGCAATTAATGCATTATAAAGGCTGATTACTATTTGAGGGGGTTAAATGACATTTGCCAGTTGACTCAAAACTGTGACATACTGACAGAAAAATTCAGCTGACCAGATTATATGGCTAAAATAGTTTGTGAAACAGCTATTACATAAATTAAGGACTAGTTGTGTCAATGGCATTAATGATTTGCACCTTATGCTGCACATTTGCATCAAAACCATTTAATAGAATTCTCTGTCATGCTGGTCCCATCCACCTAGCTCTCCCACTGCAATAATTGTTTCTAACACCAACTCAGGGTTTTGGGCTGGCTTAAGGAAGTGTAAGTCATATGACTTTGGCCTAACCTCCCTCAGCTGCTGTTACAGGTTACCCTTAATACATTGTAAATCTGTAGAATGTTCTGCTGTCATAAAGTTTGAATCATTTTAGAGCAGTCACAGTTGAGGCTTAGTGCCTTCTCAGACCTGCACAACTGTGACTTGCCAGTGGAGGGCTTATTGAGCGGAGGCATGGGCAGGAGCCAGAACTTTCTCCCTCTTCTGGCCTGGGAGAGGAGAGTGGAGGATAACATGTAGCTCAGACAGTATGTATAGACATGCATTTAAAGGTGACTAAATTTAAGGCGCATTAAGCTTATGTGTATTAAGTGATTTTTGGCATGTGTCTACATGTGCAGAGACTTGGCACTAAAGTCAATGCACTTGCACTATGTTAGTGCCAAGTCCCTGCAGCCCTCTCATGTGCTCCCAGTGGCTGGGTAGACCTTCCACTAAAGTTAGTGCTGGGTTGCACCTACATGTGCGCTAATGTGCTGTAACTAATCATGCCTAAATTTGATCCCTGTATTTGCAGGGATCATATTTAGGTGTGATTAGCCTAATTTCAACATTTTTAATGGGCATTAAGGGTGTGTACGTGCAAACATGTGCCCATGATGTGCATTAAATTAGGCTATTAACTCATCTCATGTAGACATCCCCAGAGGCAGAGAAATCATGTGGCTTCCTTCACTCCTCAGCCAGCAGGAGACAGCCACAGGCACAGGTGAGAGGGAAAGAGTTGGGGGGGGGGCAGTGTTTTAAGTGAATGAGCAGTGGAGAGAAGTAAATAGAAAGAAGTGAAAAAAGAGACCAAAATATTGCATGTGTTTGGGTTGGGGGGAGGGGGTGTTGGGTTTGTACTCAGACCAGGGCAGAGCTGAGACCCAGCAGGCTTATTGCATGCCACACTGGGGTAGGAGTTAGATTAGCACTCGTACTTGGGCAGAGCTGAACCCCAGTGGGTTTGCTGCATGGGATGGGTAAGGGAGTGCTGACAGAGCCATTTCAAATGAATAACAGTTCAGTTCAAATAAAAACTGGCCACATCTACATGAATGGTGGACTGCGCAGTTGTTACTGTGCACTCATTTAGTACTTGCATAACCAGGTACTAAATGACTTTGCAGTAACTGGCATTACTGTGCAGTAGTGTCCCTGAACAGTTTTTTTCTGATGCTACTGCACAGTAGCAATGAGCTACAGCACAGTTACTTGGTACTACTGTGCAGTAGCATCACATCATACTTCCTGCCCTGTGCAGTAGCGTTTTGTGTAGACGTGGCCACTGTAGAGCAGGGGAGGCTAAGTTATAATGCAGTGGCTGGCAGCTGTGGGAAGAAGCAGGGTAGGTGGGAAAGGAAATGGTTGCTGAACTTTAAAAGCCAATTTCCCACACTCATTAATGGTTAACTGGCTTTTTAACTGTACCCTCTAAATGTTTTAAAGTAATTCCAACTCAAGGGAATGTTATCTTTGATTCATTTTACCCAGGTTATTTTATGGTATTGTTAGTGTGCTCCAGGCAGATGAAATCCTCCATTTTCATTCCACCAGCATCCCAAGATGCACCATTTCCAGTCCTTTCCACTACTTTGCTTCAGCCCTCCTGAACTCTACTGCCCAGGGATGTGATGCTGGCCCCAGGTCAACACCACCATCTCTTCCCAACTCCAACACACCCTGCCCACCCTGAGCACCCAGATGCAGCTCACCAGTTTTCTGCTTGCTCTAGCAGCCCCAGCCACTCAGCTGGCTGACAAGGGGAATAGTTAAAAAGCCTATTACACTACCCTCAGTAGTCTTGAGGTTATTGTGTCAGAATCATTCATATCTTGTGGAGTGACTGCTGAGATGAAGGGCCTTTTCACAGTCTTGTTTAAACATGTAAGCTCTTTTGTATGGGCTGTCATTACTTTGATCTTTACTTTTTACCATTGTCTTAATTAGATTTGTTTAGCATTGCAAGTTTGACCATAGGCCTACATTTTGGGGGTTTAAAAAATAAAAGTCTAGTTCATGACCAAAACTAAGCACTTCTAGAAGATATACTTGAAGATTCAATCATTTCTTCTGTGGACTCATCTGGAAAGGGCTGTCCATCATGTGGCCCCACCCTTGACCACTGATTGGTGGAGAAAGGTGGGGCTGCATAACAGGCAGCCCTCTCAGCCAAACAATGGTGAGGGGTGAGGCTGTCAGCCATCTTAACTTCTCCCCTTCATGCAGGCAGCCCTTCTCCCCCATTCCACTCCAGTGAGCTGCACAGCTGGGCCACAGCAGCCATGAGAAGGGCTGGCTGCCCCTGGGGAGCCAGCATTTTATTTATTTATTTGGTTAGTTGGTTATTTTGTGGATTTTGCAGACGCTGCCCAATTTCACGGACAATGCCTGATTTTGTGATTTTTGCAAAATCTGAAAAATCACAATTTGAATAGGTCTCTACCCATGAAATGCTATATTATTGAGAACAAACCTAAGGTGATTGTGTTGCTGTCACAAGTTCAGATCCTCAGGTGAACTGCAATGAAATTAGTGGATTCACCCTGTTTAAACCAGCTGAACTTGACCCTTTATATTTTAACTTTACTCTCACCTGCATGCTCCTTATTTGTTTTCTCATATAAGGCACCCCTGATGTTCCTCATTCTTACTGCTGCATTATTGCAGTAATTTTTTGGAAACAATACTATTAATCTCTTACTGATATACCTGTATTTTTTAAGAGAAAAGTCTGAAGTGAAACAAGGAGGCAAGTATTCAGAAGGAAGAGCATAGATGTCTGCTGATGTCCTAGTCAGCGTTTTGATATCATTGTAGCTAATTGATAGCTAATACTGTAGCCTTTTAATTAGCTCATTGGATATAATTAGATAATAGCCTTTGTAACCTAACAAGATAAGTGATATCTGAGTGGAGCATGAATATTTGATGATACCCTTAATGTACAATGATGTAATGTTCTAGGGCAAACTACAGGGTTTGTGTAATAAATATATGTTGCTGGATAGCAACTAGAAGGGGGCTCTTCTTCTGGATTTGGTAATGCAAACCATTCAAAGCTCAGGAAAAGGAAACAATGAATAGGAGCCCCATCCCAGTATGATATTTGAGATGAGTTGATGAACATGAAACTAGCAAGTGCCACTATGACATAGGCTCTAAATATATTTGAACTTTCCTCTGTGTAAAAAGAAACTTCACAGTGTATGCAATTAAAAGCTACTGCAGTCACAATTGCAGGCAAACACTTGGGCTTGTCTTAACTGCAACAATCTGCTCAAGTGACAGTGAGAATGACCATACTAGGGGACAACATGTGAGCCACAGAAATGATTGGATTAGGAGTTGATGAGTTATAATTGTAGCTACTACATCCTCAAATAGTTGAAATTGCTTTGGCTCCACTGACTTGATTCATGCCAGCTGAAGAACTGGACCCATATCTTTATTTTTAAGTAGTTCATGAGTACTCAAAATATGAAATTAAAATTGCTTTGATTCACACATTTCTGTTTTAGTGGTACTATTTTGAGTGGTATTAATACTCAAGCTTCAAAGTACCTTTTCAATGGGCAGTTCACTTGATCATAAAATACCTCTTAACTCAAGCTAGCAGTTCATTTATAGGAACTGGACAGTTCATGTATGGGAATGAGTTTAGTTGGGACAACATTCAAGTTATGTCACAAGCTAATTATTCAGTAAGGACAAGCTCTTAAGTTTCTACTGGCAAGCATTAAACATTTTGACAAAACATGTTCAGGAAAAATGGAGGCTTTTCTGCACAGAGATCAATGACTGCTCAGCATTTCTATAGTTACCATAGTTTCTCACATACTACACATGCCTTTTCCTCAAAAATCAACCTCCCAAAATTGGGATTTTAGGAAGCTGTTTTCCTGCCCAGAATAGAAGTATGCCACGTAGATTCAAGCTCCAAAAACAACTGTCCAGCAGGGGTATGAGAAATGGGCTGTATTCAATTCGGATTCTGATTCAGCTGGAATCGGGGGCAGTGATTCAATTCATTGATTTGGATCAATGTCTCCGATTTACTTCAGCCAAATCTGAAGATTCAATGTTGTTTCAGAGAATCAGCGATTCAGCCACAGATATAGCTTTTAATGTTTTTTCTCCATACCTTGAGGTACCAGGTATGGCTTGTGAATGCTGCAATGGTGGAGCAAATGGAGCGTCCCACAGGAGTGTGGGGGGGTCCCCTGCATGCTCAGTGGTAAACCCTGAAGTGGACTGGAAGTACTTTCATTCCACTTCTGGGTCTGCTGCCAAGTGTGCAGGGGAGCCTCCCTGCACCCTCCAGGTTCAGCAATTGGCCCTAGGGGGACCCTGGGTGCCCCTCCAGACCCAGGAGGCACCAGTTGCTGAGCAAGTGTGTGTGTGGGGGGGTCCCCCCATGTACTCCCTGGCAACGTACATCTGGTCCACTTCCAGGTCTGCTGCTGAGTGCACTGGGGACCCCTCTGCACTCTTGTGGGACGCTGCATCCGCCCCACCATCACAGCATTCATGAGCTGCCTGGTATCTTGAGGTATGTAGAAAAAACATTTAAAGCTGTGCCTATGTCCGAATCACCAAATCTTTCCAAAACGCTCTGATTTGACTTGGAGAGAGTAAAGGGTCTCCTGATTTGATTTGGATTTGGAGATTCAGCCACCAAATTGGGTTGTATCTCTGCCAAATCGAATCAGCAACCAAAGCTTCACACAGCCCTACTGCCCAGCAGTAGCTGTGGCATTTTTACTTAGGCACCTGAGGGAGTCAGTTGATTTAATGGCTTCTTGTTCTTCACCCTGCAAGTATTAATGACTTAATGTTCCATTAATCAAGTTAACTTTTTTTTGACAATTTTTATGTCTACTAGCTGCTACAGGTCTCTCTTCTTTCATTTCACAGTCTTGAAGAATTTCATTTCTTTTCAAAATCATAGCTTCACCCATGGACACAAGACTTCAGCAGAACCTAGGGGTTTAGCTTTTCCCTAAGCAGGAAAGGGAGTGAGCTGAAGATTAGGTTCTGTCCCTCTATGCAGCCATAACTCTGGAATTGTCTGCTTTCAAACTTAACAAAAAATACACAAACAATATTTGTAATCATTTCATTGTGTACCTAAAGGCTGAGTCTTAAAAGAGTAGAAAAGTTCCAAGGATATTCTGGGGAAGTTAATATTCTCACTGATATGTGTATGGAAACCACTGGTTTAAATGTTTAACCCTGAGAAAGGAGGAATCAATAATGGCTACAACATGGTTACAGTTGGGAAATATTCTTGTGCACTCACTCATAATATTGTGCCCAAAAGTACCCATTGAATTGCAAATTTAAATTACTTGGCACACTTGCTATTTGAAGCAGAAAGTAAGACTACCTGAACAAGGACTAGTCAATATGCTCTTACAGCACCAGCTGAATGCTACCCAATGACAAATGCCATGGTAAAAAAACAGTTAATGATCTTGTGAAGTTAAAGCATATGATATTATGATAAATGGATGAACTTGTGCATGCAAACAACTATTTCAGGCATTCTTTGCCTAGAGAAGACTTAAATATATATCAAGGTGCAACATAATCACATGACTTTTTGTGGGTTTAAGTGGTTTGAGAATGTTTCCTATTAAATCATGTGCTGAAGGTTTCCCCAGTGGAGAATGTAAACGCAGTTTGAAATTTTGTCTAATGGAGGGACTGACAGCTCAGTATTTAGGACCTAGTGAAGTCTCTTTCTTGAATATGCCTCATGAAAATCTCTATCTGTATGCCATTATTCAATTCAGAGTACAAGGAAAGGTACTGTGGCACTCCTTGTTCTCCCCATGAGATGCATTTTCATACATTTTCTGAAAAGTGTATCAAAGCTGTGCTTAAAGTGCCACACTTAATACATGCATGCTTGCTTTTGGAAGCAGAAAGCAATACTGCCTCAACAAAGAATTGTCAATATGCTCTTCACAGCACAAACTGAATACTTTGATAACCTTTTTGTTGTTCAGCTTCACTCAGCCCAGTTATGACATAGAGGAAATAATGGTTTGCCACCTACTCAAAGGGAGAGTCACTTTGAAGAAGGTATAGTACCCCTATTTTTATGACATCAGAAGGCTGTAAACCTATTCTATTTCTCAGAATGACCAGCAAGGTACAATTTGGTTTCAGTTATACAGGTGTCTAGTGTGGAAATACTGTATATGTATAAATCTTCACCTTCTTTCTGGGGGTAAAATTACCTCTCAAGAGCAGATTATGGACCAACTAACTTGGAATAATGTTTCTCTAGACATTTTTAAGTTTTAAAATTTGACATGTGTTATGCTCCAGTACAGCTTATATATTTGACCCTTGATCTCCAAGCGTAATCAGCATAGTCCCAGTTCCATAAAAGGTCAGTCATAGATGGGTAAAACAGGACTTAGGGAGAATTCATGCAGCTGGGTTCAAGAAAGACATACCTATCCTTTCGAGTTCCTGAAGTGTATAGGCACCTCCAGTTTTCCCAATAAGATTCCCTAGGCAATTAAAGTTTAGCTTCTGCAAGTACTCAGAACTGCCTTCATCTTAGCAAGCAGGTACAGCTAAGTGTTTTTTGCACCTAGGTCTGTTTGCCTTATCTTCTTAAAGTTTCTAACAGGTTTGCCTTTGAACCAGTAACAATTTACGTGGCAATAAGCACAGCACAAATGGTGAAAGTTGCCCACGTTGCTCTCTTTTTTGTTTTATTGCCAATTCATCTGAGGCTGCTGCAACTCCCTGGCATCTTTAATAGCTGTATCAATTGGTAAAGTAATATCCAGTGCACATTTTAAGTGAAATCAGCCTCAAGCAATAACAGTTGTGGATGCTTCACTTTGGATACCACATACCAACTGACCCTCCTCACATAACATTTAAACACTGGCAATACTTTGTTAATTACTTTAATATACCCATGTTTGGAAATTGTTAATTTTCTTTTTAATTTAACTTATAAAAGTGGAAACACTTTGCAGTCACCAGTTGTTTCATAATTTGGAAAAATTTCCACAATCTCAGCAAATGCTTTGTAGATTTAACAGATGCTGTTACATTTTAGCCTCTTTACATTCAATAGCATTCACCTTTCTCTTAGTTGACCCAGTAGTGATTATATACAGTCCCACTCTCTTACTGCTGGTGAGCCAGTTTTATATTAAGCTATTATACAAAATCATCTTCCTCCTTTTAAAACCCCTTTAGTCACAGAGGTTTTAGTTCATGGTCTCCTTTCAGTTATATTATCCCTTTCTTCTGGATAAGGATTCCACCATTACTGCATGTCTTGCCTCTTGTGCTCTGCAGAACAAATAGAAGAACAACATGGGGTCCAGAGATGTGTTTATTAACTACGTATACACATTTTTCAAGGTTTATCTACAAGTACAAATGGCTGCTTCCAAATTGCCACATACTTCATTAGCAGACGTAAGGGGCCAAGTTGGGTTGTCAGTATCAGGGTTTGTACACGGACTAGGAATTATAATTGTACTTGGGACATCTGGAATCTCAATAGACGAACACCAACTTTATGAGCTAAGAGTCTAACCTTGATAGCCTAGACCAGGGGTCAGCAACCCCCAGCATGTGTGCCGAGCATGGCACACAAGGCCATTTTGCTTGGCACACCACTGCCAGCCTGGGCTCTAAGCAGCTGCTGCCAGCCACAGAGCCCAGGCTGCTCTCAGCAGGCGGCTGGGAGGCTGCAAGCAGACCAGGCTCTATGGGCCGGCTGCAGCCAGAAGGCTGCAAAAAGTTGCTCCGGGCTCCAGCATGTTGACACTCTAGGATCTTCCAAGGTAGACATTGTGGTTTTTCAGCACTCCAGCCAAAAAACATTACCTGCCCCTGGCCTAGACCAAGGGGGGGGGGGGGGGAACTTGGCATTTGTGCCACAAGTGACACAAACAGCTTCTGTGTGGGGCACATGACAGATTGGTGAGAGGACAGGTAATACAATGACAGATTGGGAATGGAGCAGAAAACTGCAAATTGGGCAAAGGAAGGAGATCAGAGTGGCACTAAGGTAGGGTATGGTGCTAATTTGTGGCACACCTGCCAAAAGATTTGGCTCTTACTGGCCTAGACTGTAGTGAGTTCATTATCTATTATCTGTTGCACAATCTGCTGCACCACAAGAGTAAAGACACTGACACAGTGAGTAGGTTATCTATATTATGGAGTGGTAGTCGTTGCACTTAGTAGAAGCTGAAAATATGAACTTCCTAGACTTGATGTTAAGGTCCCACCACTCTTGGAGCTATATAAAACTGCTTGTATTTAGAGGCTGGATATCCAGAAATGCTTGTCCATTTTACTTTGACCTATGTACCCACTTTGTGGGGCACAATTTGCTTTGGAGGAATGGGGAATGTGTGTGTAAGTGTTCAGTTCTAATTTTAAGTCCTTAACAGTGTATTTATGAAGCCTATATAACTGGTCAAGCATAAAAATATTGGTACCTAAACTGCATCAGCAAAATATGCCTGTAGGCAGAAATAGCATGACTTATACCCAGGGTACATTGCATGCACATTTGCAGATAAACAAGAATGTATATGAATTACACTAAATTAGTAATTAGGAGTGGTGAGTACATCTGAAATAGGCAGTTATGCATATTCATTTATTGAAGAGAAAGTCTGAAAAATATTGCAGATACACTAAAGTCTGGTGCATGACAGCTATATAATACTACATACTGGATGCATCTATAAATTAATTATTAATAAATTATAATTAATGCAACATAAACTCCGGGGCTGTTCATGCCACAGTTAACTGCTCCTGTGTGCATTGTCTACATGTGCACCTGGGACCACAGCAGTTTGAGCCAGGGCAGAACAGCCCGAGGCTGATAGGGAGCATGGGGTGGGGGGGATCAGCCCCAGGCTCTGGGTGGCAGCAGACTAGGGCATGAGGGTGCAGAACCTGCAGAACCATATAGCTAGGCTGCCCCCACATTTTAGCACGCTCATGCCGTAGCCAGCCCCTTTCACTGTCTACATGTGCATTTCAGTGCAGTTACTTACTCTGCTGTAAGATAGTACTGTCCCTGATAGTTCTATCTTACGGCGAAGTTAATTAACTTATTGTGTACATGTAGACAGTGACACTTTACTGTGGCGCTAATCAGTATCTCTGCAGTAAAGTGTACACATGTAGATGCACCTCCTAACTACTATTTCTTCTCAGCATTTCTTTTTCATTTCTATTATTAAATAAGGAGAAAGGAAATGGGTGGAAAGACGGGCTTATCAAAGCCCTATATCTGTATTTAGTAGACAAAATACGTAAAAACTGCTACAGGACAAGGTAGATTGATTTAAATGACCAATTTTCATTTTCATTTTAATCAGCAAGCAGGAAAACACTTTAGATTTTCTTAAACTATAAACTATGCATTTTAGTTATTTTCCTATTGAATGACTGATTTTCAGTGACTGGTACATTGATTTGCAACTATTAAATATAGCCTTTATCCCTAAATGTATTGCTTCTTTTTTCTAAATAAAAGCCTAGAAGGACACACTACAGCTTCACACATTTAAACAACTATATATTTTAACATACCTTTATTTGGACTTTTAATTTGTAAATTGTATCTTGTATTAAAATTATTAATTAAATGTATTTACTATATTATTATATTTGACTCATGATTTGTGCTAAACCAGATGGAGGTTGGAATTAAATAAAAATGCACAACACAATTTTTGAAAATTTTAGCTTTCTAAACTAATAAAAACAACCCTAAATGTCCTGGATATATTAAAAGAAAGGCAGTTAAATATGTGTTACATTTACAGTTATTTGACTTAGTGAATTGTACTGCTTGTTTCTGCTTGCCGTATTTTTCAAGGTTTTAGAACTGGTAGATTTTATCCTTTCACATCTCATTTTTATTCAATGCTTGAAGAGGAAAAACAGATTTTCCTACTTTTTCAATTCTCATTCATTTGCTCAATTTTGGATGAGGTATTCATGAAGCTTAATTTATTTGAATAAACTTAAATGAAAAAAAAATCTCTGCATTGGCAAAAGAGGCTACTGCTGTCAAAACCTGAGTTAATATTTCAGAATTTGGTTTCAATGGTTTAGCTGGCAATTTCCACCAATTTAGTGGTTTGCATTTCTTTTAAATGTCAGAAGCAAATATGCACTGCTGGAATTCTAGCAGCTAATTTAAATAATTAAAAGATGATGGTAGGCCTCCAGATGGGACGTTCTAACTTTGAAATTATTTTAAATAGATTTAATTTTAAAAAGAAAAAATGCATTTAATGTAAATAGAATATCTCTATTTCTGGCTGTGTATAGCATTACACTTCCATTGGAAGAATCACTGATCTCCCAGTAGAAACTACAAGCCTGTGAGCATTCATTCAATGTCTACCAGGGGAAACATGCCCCCTCCAGGAGAAACATTTCTCATATATCAACTTGGAAGATCTCCCTTGAGGGGAAAAAATACCCCTCTCTTGAAGGGATGAAAGCTTGTACACTCCTCTCCCAGTCTGGTCTGGAAAGGGAAGGAAACAGTGAGGCAATGCTCCATACTTCTTCCCCAAACTGGTGACTCCCCAGTTTGGGGATGAACTGGGGGCTTTAACCCACTGCTTCCCTCCCCTCTTGGACTGGTTCAGAGAGGGAGTAGCCACTACTGCTCTCTGCTTGTTTCCCCAACCAGGGACTGCCTGTGGCAACAGCAGGGTTAGGAAATGTCTCTGAAAATTTCTACTACTAGAAATTCATGGCCTCTGCCTCTGTCTCTATCTATTCCTTTTGCTTCTTCAATGGATCCAATACCCAGTACTGCTAATCCATACTACCTTATTTGTTACATAGTACTCTTCTATAAGATGCTTTATCATGTCATGACTAGATCAGTTTTTCATACCTGGTCTACTTCTTAAATTCTCATTATAAGGAATTTATTTACAAACATACTATTTTGTTTAATTTCCCTTGATATGCTTTGGTAGTACACAAACACCGCTTGAAAGGCGTTAAGATTTTACTCTAAATTTAAATGAACATTAGCATAGCAAGAATAAGAAGATGGCATTTATATTGTAGGTAATAGTTGTTTTTTGAAAAGCAACACAATCATAACCTTTATGTGGAAAGATTTCAGTGTTTACTAAGAACAGTGTGCACCATACATTAGGGAAGTTATGGTGATAATACAAGAAGTATCTTAGAAATTAATGAGCTCTTTATTATTATCATTGTAATGGTTCCCCAATGTGCAATGCATGTCAGAAAACTCAAACATTCTGCAAAGTAGTTAGTATGTACATACTGCCACCTTCCCCCAAAAGATTAATAACTTATCTGCACCACTAAAATGTTCCAGAAGGCTGTAGTCCACAATAAACTAAGCAGATGTAGTTATTTTTTCTTATCAATAATCTTAAATTATTTCTTATCTTAATCTTACAATTAAAATAGACTTTCTAACTACAGGCTTGATTCCTTTTTCAATTAACACATATTTTATATTGGTAATTTCACTGATTCTAATAGAATGCCCCCTCATTCTCACCTAAGGCAGTAACGAAATCCTTAATTTTCACCATATATTTAAGGAGACATACAGCCTGCATAATATTACAGAACTCTGGGCACGTCTACACAAGGTGTTGACTGCACAGTTATTAATGCAGAGTTATTTAGTACTTGCATACACAAGTACTTAAATGACTCCAGAGTAGCCAGAGATACTGTGCAGTAGCATCACCAAACAGTTTTTACATAATGCTGACTGTGCAGTAGCTCGTTACTACTGCGCAGTAGCGTCACATCATGCTTTGTGCCACACAATGCTACTGTGGAGTAGTAATGAGCTACTGTGCAGTCAGCATCTCGTGTAGATGCAGTCTCTATGTTTCTTACCCTTCGTGACAGGACTTTTTAATGTTAAGAAACAAAAGTGTTTAGCATCAAAGAAAAAACTTTATAAATCAAAATGCACTGGATCATACTCAACATGCACTGGGCAAGCCCAAGAAGTTTGAGTGGTTGCAGGACACAAGCATTTTTTCTCAAACAAGTATATCCATTCAAAGTGGAAGAAATCCTACATCTATCCAGTGTACTCAAACTCAGCTAAGTCACAAAACCACTTTATTTTGTAATCCAGTCAGATGCCTCAAACAAGATGACTCCACATGTGGCTGGAAGACTTCCAGAAATGCTTAGGCATTACAGGATACAATGTTAAGGATTATCTGGTGTTCCACATCATGGCAGAATATCATTACAGCATGAAGCGTTTCCATAACAATATTAATAATAATATCAATGACCTATACTCTCACAATCATCATCATTATCATAAAGGACTTATAATATCACATATCTATAATAATATCGAGGTCCTGAATATCTGGGGCCACATTCCATGGAATTTGAATAAGTGCAAGTATATAATCTCCTATATTATGGCCAAATTATGAAGGTGAAATTATGCTTCCTTTTTGGTTCCTGTTAAAAAACGCTGGTGTTTTATTGAGTGCTATTAATCACTACTATGTTTCAATCCAGAAGAAAATGCACTCACTTCTAAGCTGCAGCAATACCTGTGTAGACTTTATGTTGGCAGTTTACAAATCCCCTTTCAGCACAAGGTACTTCACAAACAAACAAACAAGCAAGGTTTTATTACAAAACCTAAAATCGCAATGAGTTTTTTAAAGCCATATTATAAAACTGAGCCACTGGAGTAATGTGTGATGTATACTTTAAGCTGGGGAGATCTAACATCCAATCTCCATATTGGCACAGGCAGCAATCAGTACAAAACAGGAATAAGGTTTGGGCAATAGCTTTTTGGTTATCAAGAATCTTCAGTTGTCCGACGCGGCGACACCACAGACTGGTTCAAAAGCAGCAGTCAGGTCAAAGTGAGATTTTCAGAAGCTTTTCAAAGGAAAGCAAAAAATGAAGGAGGGAATTCTTGGATAAAAACATTTTAAATTAAAACACCAGTAGTACCAGGTAAGGTTTGGGGGTTGGGAAAGAGCCCCTAACTGATTTCTTCCCTCTGTCAAAATATACCATTTCTGCTTTATTTTTTTTAAATGCATTTTGTCATGTGCCACACATTCATGACAAGATGCATAAGTTTGCATCTTGATTGGGAAAAGGTTCCCCAATCCTAGGGTCTTTGTAGCCAGGATGTGTCAAGTGTATTGCTTTGCAACTCTGGGAGCTTTGCGGAAAGGCAGCCAACCTTCTGGTTCACAGGGAGACCCAGGGCTCCCCATGACATGGCACTCCAGCCCAGGTGATGAGATCTTCTTGACTCAGCACCCTAAAAACAGCAGGTCACAGATGTCTGATGCACCACATGGCTGTCAGCCTGTCAGCATAGAGCTGTCAACTAAGCCCCACTATGCAGCTGGCATCAGGCAGCATGTCAGGAAACCTGCAATATGTTCAATTTAAGGTGTGGCAGAAACCAGCTACAAAAATAGTACACAATAATTTTGTGGCTGGTTTCCCATTTTATCATGCTATTAATTAACTGAACATTTTGCTGGGTTACTATTTAAAAACAATTAACAGGTTAACCACATGCTAAGTGTAATATCTGCAAGGGGCCTCAGTTTTGGTAAGACATAGCTATATTATCTTATTCCCCTGTAAGAAAGGTCAGTAATAAGCTCAAACTTATTACCATCTTCTAGTAAATCCAACTTCAACCATCAATGATCATAAATTGGGACCCTGAAAATCATGAGTTTTATATTATTTTTTATGCTGTGCCTTAAGCCAAATTTCTGAATCTTTGTCTTTCTCTTTGGATGTATGAATGTGCAGGGGTCATGTGTTTAAAATCCTCTCAATATACAAAAGGGTTTGTGAAACTATTGTTTTTCCCACAGATGTAAGCAACAGGTCCCATAATCATGTTATCCAAAGAGCTGCAGCTTTAATAACCCTTACAATCTTGAGATTCACAATAAAATGACAAGACTTTTTAATACCGACACTTTAAACTTTGTACACTTTGGCTAGGTGCAAACATTACATTTTTTTCCAGTTTAAGTGGTCAGAAACCAGTCTTTACTCATAAGAAAACAGAAGTTCAGTGGGTTTGTTGTGGGTAGGTCTTGCTTGACCAATCTCATTTCCTTCTACAACCAGGTGACCTATCACCTGTACAAGGGAAAAGAGATTGATGTCATATATCTTGACTTCAAAAAAGCCTTCGATCTGGTATCCCATGTTCACCTCTTGGCAACACTGGCCAATTGTGGCCTTGGGTCCACCATGATCCGCTGGCTGGGAAATTGGCTCCGTGCTCAGACCCAGAGG
>NW_017729032.1:252554819-252556282 GCF_001723915.1 Gavialis gangeticus | reverse complement strand
CCGAGGTCCCTTCCAGCCCTAATGTCTATGAAATCTACGTCTAAGTTCAGGGCATATAGACTGGCTTCAAAATGGCAGATCCTGGTCTAGGATAGACTTGGATATATGTAGTATCAGGATCCAGGTCTATCCTATCCTGGATCAACTTCACTTAAGCTAAGTTGGGCCAGTCTCTCAAACATCAATGCTAGTTCTGACCATGAATCAAGTTAGGTCGTATTCCCCCAGTATCCCAGGGGACTTGCGAGGCCTCCTAATACCACCTACAAGGGAGTCACACCTTGCTGCTCCAGCCTTGCCTAGTTGGCCCTGCCCCTGAGCTCTCTAGCTGTCAGCCAGGCAGGACAGAGGCAAGGTGGGGAGTGGAGCTTCCAAACTGCTGTGAACAGGCAGTGCCAGCAGTGCACCCTGCATTCTCAGCCTGGGGGGATAGAGTGTCACTGCCCTATCCTAAGCCCCAGACTTTAGTTGCAGTGGCTCTGGGAAGGGCTCAGAGGATATAGTCTGTTGAAAAGAAGACTGAAGGGGGATTTGATAGCAGCCTTCAACTACTTAAAGGGTGGTTACAAAGAAGATGGAGCTAGATTGTTCTCGGTGGTGGCAGGTGACAGAACAAGGAGCAATGGTATCAAGTTTCAGCAAGGAAGGTTTAGATAGGATATTATGGAGAACTTTCTTACAAGGAGCACTGGAACAGATTTTTAGAGAGGAAGCCAGAGCTGAGAGGGAGCCAGGATACCATCAACCTAGAAGTCTACAATTGTGATACTTTCTGTTATTAAACTTAGACCATAAAACAATAAAATCCTGCCTTTCAAAGGACATAATAGTAAAAGAATTATTGTAATCAAATACAGAAAGACAAATAAATCCAATCTCTAGATCCAGATTTTAGACATAAACACATTATGTTGGTAGAGAATATGCTTAGCAGGATTAGTTTGTCATGTTACAGAAAAAAATAGACATCCTAAAAGGTCAGAAAAGTTTCATATGATAAGCTATGGAAATTTAGCAACTTGAGAAAATGTTAAAACAGCTCATTTCTAAGGAGAAAGAATCAGCATACAAGATAAAAATGAACAATTTAAACAAATGTAATGAACTCCTAAGTGTAATTCTCTTAAATTCTGTTTCCCAGGACTTTTCCACAAATTGTTTTTATATTTGTGTTTCATTCCACAGTATTTGTGTTGCACTCTGGAAAGACTGGGAAATCTTTTGGATTTTATTTATGGCTTGATCTTTTTTAATATAAAAAATATGTGTCTTTCGAATATTAGTTCTTCATGTAGCACAAGATAGAGTGTCCTTTTATGTGTGGGAGACTTCTGACATCCTAATTATCCAACTTCACATTTTAGTATTTCCTGGTATCAGGAGCTTTCAGCCTTTTTCCCAGACATGATAGATCAAATTTAATATATTTTTACTGGTACCATGGAAATAAATATACAACCAGA
>NW_017729032.1:252530838-252549819 GCF_001723915.1 Gavialis gangeticus | reverse complement strand
GCCTATGGTTTCCCAGGTCCTTCTTCCTCCCTTTTTTGAAGATGGGAACCATGTTGGCCCTCTTCCAGTCCTCTGGCACCACACCAGAGCACCATGTGTGCTCGTGAAGCCGTGCCAGGGGTCCCACAATGACCTCAGCTAATTCCCTGAATAATTGGACTAGATGGCCTCCTGAGGTCCCTTCCAACTCTAATTTGCTATGATTCTATGATTCCTTTACCAAGCCAGCACTGAATTTCAGCTTTAGACACCTCCAGCCATGCCGCTCTGGGGCTTTGGTCCGGTCCATGGGAACCAGGGAGGAGCCATGCCCTTGTGGCTGCAGTGCCTGGCGGGGAGCAAAATTAGTGTCAAGTTTTGGGGGGGGGTCAGTGGGTCCCTGTGTCAGGCTGAGCTGGCAGTAACCCCTCTCTGAGTCCTGTTCCCACACTAGAATCACCCCACACCAGGTGCTGCAACTGCAAAGGTGGGAAGAAATTCCAATGTGGAAACAGGGGCCTGAGCCCAAGGAGCTGGGTGAGCCCCTCTCCAGCCCCACCTGCCACTAGCACTGACTGCTGCCAGCTGGGCTGGCTTGGCTTAGGCAGGTCCATCTAACAGGGGTGAGGGAGGGGTAGCTGCCAGCTCAGCCTGGCATAGGGACCTGCTGCCCCCTATAGCTTAGTGCCCACCAGTGCCTGTCAGATGATAGGGCAGCAGGGGGATGTGCCTGACATCCAGTGAGGGTTGGTGCAGCTGCTTGGGTGCCTTCAGTAATGTCCAGCACTCCAGGAGACATGTGAGAGTGCTCCCACCTTTTGGCCTTAGCGAGTGCAGGCATCTGAGTATCTAAGTATGGGTAAAAAAGATCTCCTATTTTTCAGGTGTTTTTAAAGTTTCCCTCCCAAATTGCTATAGAGAGCGAGAAATTGCTAAAACATATCTTCAACATACTCATGAGAAAGGATTTAGGATCAACTACAGAAAAGAAAAGGATCAATGCCTACCAGAAATGTTATTCCTTTTCCTATTACTAATACTAAAATAGATTTATATGAATCTCTTATTGGGTGTTTCTACAGTGCATAATTCAGTGGTGTTCCAGTCTTTGTTGAGGCCCTTTATCAGTATTGCAATATAAATGAAAAATCAGAGTTATAACATTTTTATGAAAAAATGTTGATCTAAAGTAACTTAAATTGGATAATTAGGTTTTCAAACCCAAGGAACTTTGTGCAGTAGAATCAAACTGAGCCTATAGCTTCCTTGAGCTATAGTATATAAAGCTATCAAACTGGTAAAATAAACAGAAGAAAATATTGTGGTGTTTTGAATTGAAAAATATGGTCTGGGGGTCATGTATAAATCATCAGGACAGGTAATTTAACTTAATTTGTGTTGGAGTTATGAACTATAACAAGTACACCACTGGCAGAAATACAAATCCCACTTGAAGAATGGTATATCTATTTCAACCTCCAATAATCAAATGATTCAATTTTCATATGTATATGATAGAGACTATGTGTGTGTGTGTTTGTGTGTACGTGTCTAGCCAGATCTCACAAGGAAGCAATCCAAATTCTTATGACATACAGGGCACATCTACATGGGAGTGCTGGGAGCCTGGCCTTTTGCAGCCTGGGAACAGGGCAGGGGAGGCAGGATGTCTGTAGCCAGCACTCAGCAGCCCACTGGCCCTAGGGTAGTGAGTTGGGATGGGGGACTCAGCCAGTGGCCACTTGGTCCCAGGCTAGCCCAGCTGACTTGCCATGTTCCCTGGGCACCTGTGCACACCCAACCCCCATTCTGAGACTGGGCAGCATATGGCTAATGGTACAGCATACCTCTAAAATGTTTCAAAGTCACACAAACATCTTCTTTCTCATGGCTCTACAGGGCCTGCAGTTGCATGCAGGGGACCGGCTGTATCTGGGAGCCAGGGTGCTGCCTCAGGGTCACCAACACCCACAGTCAGGGCCCTGTGGACATTGCTTCTGGAACAACTGGTTACGGTGTTGTAGAAGTGGCTGGTGGACGCTTGGGCCTGGTGGGTGGAGGATGTGGCCCGCCAGGATAGGTGGCACATGGAGGATGTGGCCTGCTAAAATGCATGGGATCAGGTGGATTGGGAGTTCTGGGCACAGAACCTGGCCCTGGAGTGCAAGCGGGTAGAGATGCTGTGGGAGCAGGTCATGGATGATAACTGGGTGCTGGACACTCTTCTGGCCCTGGTAGTCACCTGCAGTCATGCTGACTGGTGCCTGGCCCCCAACTCTAGCCCTGCCTTTCCCTGACAGCCACCTACCACCCAGCAACAGACCTCTGCCTGGGCCTGGGAGAAGGTCCTGTGCTGCCTCAAACAACCAGGAGCCCTTGGCCTGGATGCTGCCCCAGGTCTGGAACCACCCAGCCCCTTCACCTCAGCCCAAGCCCACCGTTCACCCTGACACTACACCCGCAATGGGGAAGGACTGGCCACCATTGCTCCTAGGCAAGTCCCCTGCCCACCACACTTGCCATGGTATGCCCACCCATTGGGGAATAGGAAGAGGCTGGGTTGCTGGCCAGCTGTCCCTGGACTTTGCCCCCTATGTGCCCCCACCCCACAGCCCCCACCCTTGGATGGCATACAAAGCACTTTGTACATAGGATTCACAGGGAACAAGATTTTATTGCTGGTGGGTAGGTTGGGTGGTGGAGGGGCTCTGTTTGTTGAGAGGGGAGGGGGCTCTGTTTGTTGGAGAGGGAGTGAGGATGGGCTCTGGTTGATGTGAGGGGAATAAAAACTTGTTATTATGAGACAAGTCAGCAATGAATGTGGTGCTGGGGGTGCGCAGAGGGGTAGGGGGTTGTGGGTTGTGGTGTAAGTGTACTAGATTGGGGAGTGCTGGAGGAGGTGGTTAGGCATAGCCTCCTGGCCCCAGTGCCCTGGCCCCCGCTGGTGGGTGCACGGTTCTCCTGGGACCTCAATGGGGGGGCTGCACTGCCGCTGTAGGTGGTGCTTCCAGTGCCAGGCATACTCCACATGTCATGCCTCCTCTACCCATGCTTTGTGACAGAACTCACCTCAGGCCTCACACAGGTGTTATGTGGCACACAGGTTGTGATGATGACCCAGGGGAGGTTGTCCTCAGTGAACTTGAGGTGGGCAGTGAGGGTGCACCAGTGACCCTGTAGGTGGCCAAAGGTGCACTCAACCAGGGCATGAGTCCTGTTCAGGCAGCACTTAAAATGGGCCTGGTGGGGGTCCAGGTGGCCAATGTAAGGCTGCATGAGCCAGGGGTGGGGCAGGACCACCACTACATCCAACTGTAGGTCTGCCGTCCCCAGCATGAAGTGCCCACACTCCAGGCATGGCAAGGGAGAGTTCCTAAGATATGGGTGTTATAGGTGGTGCCTGACCCACAAGTGCTGATTTGTGTGAGGGCCCCACAGTCTTTCATGATGGCCTGGAGTGAAAGTTTCTCCAGCTGTAATAGAAGTGGTCTCCATGGAGCAGGCAGGTGGCATGGATGTGGGTCCTGTCCAGGGCCTGATGCACTGGGGAAATCCCAGGGCACAGAACCCCACCACCACTGCCAAGGGGTCATATGCACAGAGCACAGTGTGCCCCAGCATGTTCTGGAGGGCAGTGCACACCTTCAAGATGGCTTCCCTGGCAGTAGCCTTCCCAGTGCCAAACAGGTAGTGGACATACTGCAGGCTGGTGGGCATGGTCAGTTTGAGCAGGGCCAACTGGGTGTCTGCTGGGAAGGGGGACCACATGTCAGTGTCCTGACACTCCAGTTGTGGCTGGAGCTGCTTGAGAAGATCCTGGAAGGTGGCCTGGGTCATCCTGAATGCCTCCAGTCACTGATTGTTATCCCAGGTGTACTGGATGGTATGCTACTACCAGTCCTGATTGGTCCAGCGGGCTCAGAGGTGGCAGGGCTGGAGGCCCAGGAGGGCAAGAGCAGCCCTGACAATGTCATTCTGGAGCCTATTGTTCACGTCTCTGCCAGGGTCCAGCCAAGCAGATGGGGCTGAGGTGGCAGGTCTGTGCTAGCCCTAGGATAGCGTGCAGCAGGTGGGCAAATGGTCGCTGCACTCTGGGGAGCCCTGAGGGATGGGACAGCTCTAACCCAGCTGACTGTCAGCGCAGCAGCCAGTGGGAGTGTGGGGCACAGCTTATCACTGCCAAGGGCAGGAGCAGCCATGGCACAGTAAGGCACAGGTGCTGAGGAGAGCACTGCTATGTGCTTCCCTGGCACTGGACTTGCTGCTCCTGGCCAAGAAAGTGACTGGCCAGAGAGCAGCAAGTGGGGTTAGTTTTTGAAGAGGGCTACTGGGTGCTGGCAGCTTCAGCCAGAGCCTGGAGCTCTCCCAGTGGTGGCAGGGGCACTTTGCAGGGTCCCAGGAAGCAGCAGCAGATTTGCTGCCATTGTCAGCAAATCTGCTCCCTCTTTTCTGCACATGTATAAACCTGCCCGGCACCATTTACTTGAGTAATTTACTTGTAGATAAATTGGTCCCACAACAAATGCATGTGTAGACACACCCATAGTCACTCAAAGGTTTCATCAGAAATGAATGGCAAAATGACATTAACCACAATACAAAATGCCTGAGATCAGGGGAGCATATTAATGTAAATAATACATTTTCTCTTTAAAAAAGTCAATCCATGTTTCTCACTATTGTACTAGTGAAGATATAGACATACTCAGTGTTAAGCTTCTGATTTAATGACCTTGCTTTTGCTTTACATTCTTATATTGCCTTAAAATAGTGCGTACTGTCATTTATGTTATTCCATATTCTTCCAGTTTTCACATCTATTCCAAAAAGCATCTTGGACAGACACTTGGCTTGGATGGTTTAGTCAGTGACAATCCTGCCTAGAGTAGGGGCCTGGAATACTGAGTTTGTGAGGTCTCTTCTATGCCTATTTTTTATGATCCTATGATTTTTAGACAAAGGAAGGTGAAGCAACTTGAAATACGATAAATATTAAGAAAAGGATAATATTGTTGAATGGAGGAACAGCTTCAGGAGAGTAAGTTTTTATTAATAGGTGGTATAGTCTCCTGAGATAAGTTGTGAAAACCCCATTTCTTGCAACATTTAAAACTAGAGTAAACAAAAGAAGATATATTATATGGAATAGGCCTCCACTGACAGGGAGATAAAACAGATAGACCAATAGATCTTTTACAACTTTAAATCTATTATTCTTTGACTTGGAGGTCCCTGTTGCTTAATTAGCTCCATTAGTTTCAGCTGAACTGTTATGATGTGCTGCTTCTTGTACAAAGCAAAATCAATAGGCCAGTAGTGGTAGATGCTGTATTATGCCTATAATGCATTGGATGTAGTGCAATGCATAGGTAGAGTTTATACAGTTTTTTAACACTAAATTATCAACTTTAAAAAAAAATGTAAAGTAGCCAAAATATCTTGGTCCATATTAAAGTGCAACTATTTGCCCTTTTTTGACTACTGCCACAACAGGAACACATTTTTTATCTTTTGGGACTTCCTTGGTATTTAAGATTTATTAAATTATTGACCAGAGAGGGCAGAAATCTGTCGAGTTGCCTGTTTTACAACTCCTGAGTACAAGCAATCTGTTCCTTAAAATGCCACTCCCTAGTATGTGATATCTATTATGCTTCTTAGTAACTAATGGACTGGAAAGTAACTTGTCTTCCTCCTCTAAGATAAGCATGTCATCCTGCTTTTTATTTTACAAATACAGAACAGTATTCAGCAGGTGCTGAACACTTCAACCTATTATTTGCTATTGACAATTTTACCAGCTTGATCTAGTAAAGGATTTACACTTTTGGACATCTATATACATGCTCGGGGTTGGGGGGGAGAACACTTTAATTACAGCAGCTCTGAGAGCCACCGTAATTAATAATGGGTATTCAGTATCCCACACTTCAAAATGGTGTGGGGGGGTGCGTTAACTAAAGCTCATTCAACAAGCTTTAGTTAATGTGCCTCCACCATCTTCTGAAACATGGGGATGCTGAATACACGTGCTAATTAGTACACTCCAGCAGACTTGCAGCAGAGTCAATTAAGTCTGCTCTGACTAACACTAATTAGCATGCACTGGAGCAGAGGTTCGTCACATGTATAGGTGCTCTTTGAGATTAATTTTGTTCCTTGTAAACTCTTAGCCACATTGGCCATGCCAATCAGAAATGTAGCTTTTGTCTCAAATTGTAAACCCATGTTTTAGCCTCCCTTATCAAGTTCTTACACTTCAATTACTTCTGATTTTGGTACTTGTTATGTAACTATCATTTTACCTATATATTTATTTAACTATTACTAATAAGTGCTGCTTCCCTTCCTCAGTTATTCAGGATGGAGTTTTAATCATTACTTTTTGTAATGTAATGTAATGTAGAGTATTTTGTAGCTGAATTTGAAAAAAAAAAGCATAAATGTAACCTGTTTATAGTGAGGTTTATAATGGAGAAACTGAAGAACGTACAGCAAAGCTGTCTAATATTAGCATTATGAAATATTCAGTGGCTGCATCTATACAGGATGTTTAATGTGCAGTAGCCTAATAACACTGTGCAATGGTGTGCCAAGCGAAAACTATATTAATACGTTACTGCACAGTAGTATTAGGGTATTGCACAGTAAGTGTCACTAAAAAACCATGTGCTGGCACTACTGAGCAGTAACTGCAGTTACTGTACATTTAGTTAGTACTTCATTAAGCAAGAACTAAAATAAATGAACATGTAGATGCACCCAGTTACAACAGAATAATACCACTTCTTAAGATGAAACTACTCTATGATAGATGGCATCATCGATAAGGTTAGTATTAGGCCTGGGCAAAGCAGTATTCACTTTGGATTTGGATTTGGATTTGGATTTGGATTTGGCCAACTTGGGCAACAGTGATTCGTTATGGTGATTCCAATCACTGTCAGTTCAGCTGAATCTGCTCCTGGTTGAATCTGATTCAGAGATTTGGCTGCTGCCGAATCAGCCGAATCTCCAAATCACACAGGCCCATCCCCTGCCCACTCTCTGAGCCCCGTCAATGGCTGCCTCACTCACCCAAGCTCTCGGCACTTTGAAAAAAAAAGCCCCAAATCACGAAGTGCTGCTAGGCTGGGAGGGGGACAATCCCCGCTGCCCCCCACTGCCCCAAGCTGCATGGGGGTCTCTGCACAAGCCCCCCGACCACCCCCCACTATCCCAGCCTCCCACCGCAGCTCTGTCCCTTTAAGAAAAAAATCTGAGAAAAACCTAGGACTCAACATCCCTGCCAGTGGGGGGTGATTCCTGCTGCCCCCCACCACCCCACAAGCCCCCCGAAACCCCGAGGCTGCTGCAGATGCAGTGAGTCCTGGTGTTTTTCTTGGTTTTTGTTTCTTAAAGGGCTGGAGCTGGGCTGGGTGGGGCAGCCATGGTGGGGACTAGGAGAATGAGTTGGGGGGTCAGGGGGCTTGTGCAGAGTCCCCCATGCAGCATGGGGCAGTGGGGTGCAGCAGGGTTTGCCCCTCACGTGGTAGCACCCAGTGAGTCCCGGCTTTTTTTTAAAGCACTGGGAGCTGGGGCAGGTGGAGTAGCCATGAGGGAGGCTGGGGGAGTGGGTGGGGGTCATGAGGGCTGGAGGAGCAGGCAGGGGATGGGGGCTGACAGGGTCCCCTCTGCCCTCCTCCAGCTCCCCCTCCCCTGCCCCTGCTTACCAGCTAGGAGTCCAGCTGCACCTCCCTGCTGCAGCGAGTGGGGACTGTCCAGATCATTGGAGCTCTCTGAATCTTTTCCGTCCCCCTCCACAGCCTGTCTCTCACACCCTGACACCTCCATTTCCATTTTCACTGACTGGCTTTCTTGCTTGCATTGCATGCCAGCCTCTGGCTTCTTTACTATTCTTTCATCCACGAACAGCACACACACACCCACCACCTGCACCAACCCACTAACTGCAGGTGCTTCTTCAGCCTGACAAAGGGTTTTTCAACTTGAAAGCTTGCTAAGATATATTTCTGTAACTAACTATTCATTTGGTCTACTAAAACATACCAGATTAGATTGTCCCAAATGAAAGGACCATGTCTGCCAGTTCCATGTCCTTAGACCAACACCCCTAGCACCTGACTGGAACGAGGCAGGGCCCTGGACACATCTAAGCCATAGGGCTGGGGCTGGCAGGGAGACTTCTCTGGGAGCTTCTGGAGAAGAAGCTCCTTCAGGAAAGGAAAGAAAGGCACTAGTCTGTGACAGTTTGGCTGCCTATGATGCTGCTGGTGCTACTGGACATCAGGAGGTGATATTTCATGGTCAGGGCTGCTAGGGTCTGGAACCAACTTCCAAGAGAGGTGGTGCAGGCTCCTACCCTGGGGTTTTTAAGAGGAGGTTAGATGAACACCTTGCTGGGGTCGTTTGACCCCAGTACTCTTTCCTGCCATGGCAGGGGGTCAGACTAGAGGATCTTCCGACCCTAGAAACTATGAAACTATGAAACTACTATGCTGCTTACTAAGTTATTACCTGTTGTCATTTAAAGTGGTGGACCAGACTGAAGCTGTAGGGGAGTAGGAGTCCTCATTGGGGCACACTACTGTGTCATGTAGAGGCCCCAGCACCAGTGAGGGCATGCCTTAATGCACACACAGTGTCACCCACATCATGAGTTTTGCTTGTCAGCAGCCTGAGGTGCAGTTTCCCAGAAACCCCTGCACCTATCTCCTTGAAAGATGGCAGGCTGTGTGGCCTCAGCAGGGGCTACCATCCCTGCAATTGTCACCTGAATCAGGCAATAAATTACAAAGTTGTAGGCAGTTTTGTTCTTCCCCATTATAGCCTATGGGCAAAACGTCGAAACAGTGTTTAAACAGTGAAACAGTTTCGACGAAACTAAACAGAACAGTGGTTTTGAAATGAAACAAAACTTCAAATGAAACACTGTCCCATTGAAATGTTGAAATGTAAATCGAAACAGAACGGTGCGGTTTCGCACAGCCCTACCATTTATTCTCTTCTTTAATTTTCAAAAGGGAAAGTAGCAAAAACAGTAGTTTACTTTTTTGTGGTTTGCACCAAAGACTACTGATTTCAACAGAAAGTCTTTTCCATTGATTTGAATGGGCTTTTGTCCAGTCATACATAACAGTATATGTTTATCATGGACAACTAAATGTACAATAAAGAAGAAACACAAATTGGCTGTTCCAGATCACAACAAAAGGTGGCAGATTAACATCAACAGAAACTTACCAGTATGTCTGATAGTCAAAGAACAGGTTGGATATGAGCAATAAGAATGCAAACTTTTCCAGCTTGTAAGCACTCAGACAGGGAAAATATAGTACTACTGGTGGTAATGTTTAGTCTCCTTGCTTATTAAATCTCCTGGTGAGGTAGCCAAAAAAGAATGAAGATTATTTTTGTAGTGGGGATATCTGCCCAACACAGTCCTGAAAAAAAATCACAGGCAGTAGAATGAGTACAGGAAGGTACAAGGTACAAGAAAGGGCAGGGCTTTTCTCTGTATTAGCTGCTTTGCAGTAATTTTCTACGTGCACACTCTTACCCTATCATAAACAAAAGTTAACCTATCGTAGCTTAACCCCCATTCACTGTGAAGGGAAATTTAGCTTTCATTTAATGAGGGGTAAGAATAGGAACATGGGCAGTGTCTCACCTTCTTCACCTTGTGGTAACATGTTCAGGTACTCATGCCTCAAGACCACCAGTTGGCAATCTTTTCTGGCGGTGGGCCAAAATGACGCAGCTCAGGTCTGAGGTGAGACTCAGCCACTGCCAAATCTCCCCACAGCTTGGCCATGGCACGGGTGAAGTTCCATGCTGCAGAATGCTGCTAATTGCCACTGAAGCCTCCCACTGCAAGCATGACCCAGAAGCCTCCCAGTTCTGTGGGCCAGATCTAATGGTTTCATGGGCCAGATTCGACCATGGGCTATAGATTGGTAACCCCTGCTCAAGATTACTAGCTTATATTAGCTAGGGCAAAAAAAAGCTGTAAAATGATCATTTTCTCTCATGTTCACTAGCTAACAAAAACAGATATGACTTAGTCAACTAACTCTTTATACCATTACTTCCCTTAAGGCATCCATCTTATGGTTTGGGTAAGTAAACTGATCATTACTCAATATCCCCTCATTCCATATTTATTTTCTTTTCCATAACCCTTTGGATTTCTACTTTTCAAAAGGTCTCTGTTAGATTAATTTTTTTCTTCCCTGTCATCCCTCCCTCCCCCTGGACCTGAAAGGAAAGGCAAAATATTCTTTTGAAGGAAGCATAGCATTTTCCTAATTAGAGCAGGGAACAGGGAATTGGGACTGCTTGTTTCCTGTCCTTGGTTACAACTGAGTGTGGGTGGTCCAGCCATTTAATCTCTATGTTATTTGTTCACTCTGTATAATAGGTTTAATATCTACAACTGCACACACCAAAATGGTGAGGCTTAATTACTTATTGTTTGGAAAGCATTTCTATAACAGTCTATTCAAGCAACTTCATAATATGATGTTGCTGTTATTAGAAAGAGTCAGTTCATGTAGACCTGATATTATTGTTCCAAGACATTGCAGGGCTTGCATTTTATGGCGTTATAAGAATTGTTCAATCCATGCTTATATATATAAAAAAAATCATAGAATCATAAACAATTATGGTTGGAAGAGACCTCAGGAGGTCATCTAGTCAAACCCGCTGCTTAAAGCCGGACCATCCCCAACTAGATCATTCCACTCAGAGCTTTGTCAAGCCAGGCGTCAGAAACCTCCAAGAATGGAGATTCAATGATCACTCTAGGTAACTTGGTCCAGTGCTTCATCAGTCTACTAGTGAAAAAGTTTTTCCTGATATTCAACCTAAATATCCCTTGCTGCAACTGGAGACCATTGATCCTTGATCTGTCATCTGCCACCACTGAGAACAGTTTAGCTCCATCCTCTTTGGAACCACCATTCAGGTAGTTGAAGGATGCTATTAAATCCTTTCTCAGTCTTCTCTTCTCCAGACTAAATAAACCCAGTTCCCTCAGCCTCTCATTAGTCATGTGCCCCAGCTCCTGAACCATTTTTGTCGCTCTCTTCTGGACTCTTTCCAACTTGTCCACATCCTTTCCATAGTGGGAGACCCAACAATAGACACAGTACTGCAGATGTGACCTCACCAGTTCAGAATAGAGCAGAATAATTATTTTCCTTGATCTGTTGGCAATGCTCCTACTAATGCAGGCCAGTGTGCTATCAGCCTTCTTGGCAACAAGTGCACATCGCTGACTCATATACAGCTTATTGTCCATTGTAACTCTCAGGTGATTTTCTGCAGACCTGCTGCTTAGCCAATCAGTTCCCAGACTGTAGCAGTGCATAGGATTATTCTGTCCTAAGTACAGGACTTTGCACTTTTCCTTGTTGAACCTCATGAGATTTCTTTTGGCCCAATCCTCCAATTTGTCTAGGTCATTCTGAATCCTAGCCCTACCCTCCAATGCATCTACTACTCCCCCCAGCTTCATGGTATCTGAAAACTTGTTGAGGACACAATCCATCCCATCTTCCAGATTCTCCATAAAGATACTAAACAATACTGGCCCCAGGAACAACCCCTGGGGCACTCCACTTGATACTGGCTCCCAACAAGATATTGAGCCATGGATTACTACCCATTGAGCCTGACAATCCAGCCAGCTTTCTATCCACCTTACAGTCTGTTCATTCAACCCACACTTCCTCAGCTTGCTTAAAAGAATGCTGTGGCAGAATGTATCCAAGGCCTTGCTAAAATCAAAGTATTTTACATCCACTGCTTTTCCCACATCCATAGAAACAGTTATCTCATCGTAGAAGGCAATCAGGTTGGTCAGGCCTGACCTGCCCCTGGTGAATCCATGCTGACTGTTCCTAATCATTTTCTTCTCCTCCACGTGCTTAGAAATAGATTGTTTGAGGACCTGCTTCATGCTTTTTTTCAGGAACTGAGATTAGGATGACTGTTTTTTAGTTGCCTGGATCCTCCTTCTTCCCTTTCTTACAGATCGGCACTATATTTGCCCTTTTCCATTGCCCTTTTTCTACCCTGATCACCGCAAGTTTTTGATGATAATGGCCAGTGGCTGTGCAATCACATCAGCCAACTCCCTTAGCACCCTTGCATGCATTTTATCTGGCCCCATGGTCTTCTACATGCCCAGCTTTTCTAAATATTCCCTAACCTGCTTTTTCACCACTGAGGGCTGCTCACCTTCTCCCCAGACTGTGACGCCCAGTGCAGTAGTCTGGGAACTGACTTTGCCTGTGAAGGCTGAATCATTGAGTACTTCAGCCTTTTCCTCATCATCTGTCACAAGGTTGCCTCCCCCCTTCAGTAAGGGACCCACACTTTCCCTGACCTAGCTGTTGTTGCTAAAAAACTTGTAGAAACCCTTCTTGTTACCCTTCACATCCCTTGTTAGCTGCAACTCCAATTGCACTCTGGCCTCCCTGATTTCATCCATGTATACCTGAGCAACACTCTTATATGCCTCCTTAGCCATCTGTCCAAACTTCCACTTCTTGTAAGCTTCCTTTTTGTGTTTAAGCTCACCAAAGAGTTCCCTGCTAATCCAAATTTGTCACTTGCCACATTTGCTGTTCTTCCTGCACATCAGGATGGTTTGTTCCTACGCCCTCTGTAAGGTATCTTTAAAACACAATCAGCTCTCCTGAAATTGTTTCTCCCTCAGACTGGCCTCCCAGGAGATCCTGCCCATTAGTTCCCTGAAGGAGTCAAAGTCTGCTTTTCTGAAGTCCAGGGTCCATTTTCTGTGGCTCTCCTTTCTTACTTTTGTCAAGACCCTGAACTCAATAATCATCCTGTTGCCACTGCTGCCCAACTTGCCATCTACTTCTACATCTCCCACCAATTCTTCCCTGTTTGTGAGAAGTACGTAAAGAAGAGCACAGCCCCTAGTTGGTCTCTCCAACACTTGCACCAGCAAGTTGTCTCCAATGCTATCCAAAACCTTTCTGGATTGCCTGTTCACTGCTGTATTAGCCTCCCAGCAGATGTCAGGGTGATTGTAGTCCCCCATGAGAACGAGGGCCTGTGATGTGGAAACTTCTGCTAGTCACAAAATAGTTACAAAATACTGGCAAATAATGCAGTAAGGACACCTCTGAGTTGGGACAGCAATCACAGTAAGGCTTACATTTTGAACTCATTTAAAATATGGAAGCTCATCCTTGCATTCATGTCACACCGAACTCGCCATGAGAATTCAAAGTGTTATAAGATACAGATCTTTAATGAGGGTAAGCTATATTTCCTTATAACTTAATTGCCCAGATCATTTTGATGCTTCAAGGCAGTGTTTGAGCAGATGCAAAAAAAATTTACATGTCCACAGAGTACAATATTGTGCACAGTACAGGCATCTGCAGGGAAACACAGCCTGACTGAGTGCACTACAGATCTGCTCAATTAAATAAGTTGTTTATCTACTCTGTAACAATGTTTTGTTCTAGAAGTAACTTAAATAGCTTTCAGATATGAATGGATACTTAAATAGATGACCTGTTTCTATATATTTAACTTTTGCCACAATAAGAGCACTTTTGATATAGTTAACTATTTAAAATAATTTAAGTACGGACAGTTAGAATGGTATCCACTGATATTTGCAAAACTACTTTGAGAAGTATGCCAAATTTTGATTTAAGATACTTTAGCATAAAGAGAGAACAGCAACAATTTTCAGGAAAAAGAAAACTAAGGCTATAAAAAAAGGAAATGATTTCTCTCTTCATAAGATTTTTCCTATGTACTCAAAATTTCAAGGCACTTCTCCAAAAACCTTGGCCTACATACAACACAACGCAACACAACACAGCACTTTCTAAATGAGTCTGTACTAACTTAAGCAAATAACTGCCATAGATCCATATCTATATAGGTTATGCACTTATTTATATCTGGCATACTTATTTAATTGTATTAGTTAGCCAAAAAGAAGCTTGAGTGGGGCAAATGAATAATCAAACTGAGCTAGACCCTTGAACTGTGAGGTCTACTTTTTTGGGGGATTGCCTAGCCAAGTTAGGGTGCCTCACAATTTGGTCCTCAGCAATGTTAAGAGTTAATGGCTGCTCTGATTCTGCTGTTTCCTTCTTTCTATTTATCTGAGCCTGCTCTCCACAACTTGCAGGATTGTTTGAGTCATATGATCCTATATGACCTATAAAAGGCTCTACTTCCAGAGCCTTTTACTTCTCTCACCTGGAAGGACTCCAAGTATAGAGTCTTATTTTAAACATGTATTTTAAGTTACTTAAAGTCTTACTGCTAGCTAACATTTTTGTGAACAGCTTCAGGCAAACCTCAATTGCCTACCTTTAAGGTATTATTTCATACAGTGAGCATAAGACTTTGAAACAAATGTGGCTCTCTTACAGAGCCAAAGTAATGAGCTTCTGTTTAAACTTTTGCAAGATTCTCTATAATTCATTTAAACATATGAGAAAGAGACAGTTCTCCTAATTAATGATGGTTAATCTAACTGTGCAGTGAAACCAGAACAATTTCTGAAGCATCCCTTCCTGCAGAGCACAGAGCTTTGAATCAAAATGTCACCAAAGGGAAAGGTGGGTAGGCAGCTCTGTAGAGATCAAACTGCTACAAAGTTTTAAGAGGCAGCAGGCAACCTCTAATGGAAGATAGTGATCTAGGCATAGAATATCCTGAAGAATCCATTTAAGAAATGCTGGGTGCATCTACATGTTCACTTTACTGAGGAGTGCACTAATTAGCTCCGCAGTAAAGTGTTACCTTCTACACATAGCTGGTATTAGGATGCAGGAAATTAATTTAGCTCTGTTGTAAGAGTACTGTTGGGGACAGTACTGTCTTACAGGGAAGTAATTTACTGGACTAAAACACGTGTAGATGGCAACCACCGGCATAAATTGTGCCCAGTCAGCTGGGAGCTGCTCCACCTGGCTCAGATCGCTGCTGTCCCAAACACATGTGTAGATGCTGCACATGAGGGCAGTTGACTCTGGCTCAAACAGCTCCAAAGTTTACTGCTTTGCATTAATTGCATGTGCAGATGCACCCACCATCTCTCTATGCCAGGAAGCAGTAGAGCATATATGCGAGACTTTTCACGGATCTTTTGGTGTTTTTCTCAATTAGACCCTGACATATTGGGAACTGGGGGAATGAGTCTCCATTTTGCTAGAAGAAGAACAGACATTCTGAAGCTAGGCCAGTGCAATTCTGAGCCAGCTAGAAAAAGGAGAAACAGAAATCTTGTGAGGGTGTCTTCTTGTAGGCCTGTCAGCCCAATTTTGTAAACCAAAGATGTTTACATAGTTCAAATAGAAAGCCAGAGTCTGACATCCTTAACCAAAATGAACTGAACCTTTGAATCTCACCCATCATTACTTTTTAGATCCCTACAGACCTTTCATCAGAGACATATTCTTCCACCAATAAAAAGGAAGATTTAGTTTTTCTAGCAGAGATTTCCCACTCTAGCTTCATTAGAAAAGGTTCAAGCTCAATTGATCTCAGCAATTGAGCTGCCATAGTAACACTTTTTGTTACTGCTACTGGGTTTTATTAAAGTGGCTTACTGTTTCTATACAATGTAATATGCTTCCAGAAAACATCAGGAAACTAGGTTCTGAGAGGCTCACACTGGTGTTTTGCAGATGCAATTCCTCTGCTCAGGAGAGCACCAAGATTTTTCCTCTGTGCACCCAAAAGGAGACAGAGGCAGAAGTGTGGCTCCAACAAACTCCCCTGCCACATGAAAGCCCAGCCATACTGGGAAAGCAGGACATGACATCTTTTGTTCTCTGCTGTGTATGAGGCTTTGTACTTCTCAGAGTTCCCCTTCTCTCTTTCCTGCCCTTTATTTGGACTGGCACATAAGTGTCCTTTACATGTTTATTGGTTGCTACTCATGGGACTGACTGTAATAAGAACCATCATGCACATTATCTCTACCTTTTGTGTCTCTTAGTGAGGCAGGTTTCTCCTTTCTATGTGTCCATTTCACAGTGAAGCACTGATGGAAAGAAAAATAATGTATTTGAGGAAAGAGTCATCTCTGCGGGCTGATCTTGGAGTCAACCTGGAAGACTGATGGAAAAAAATCATAGCACTGTAATAAGTGTGTTGCGGCTAAGGGGTGGAATTGTACAGATTTAAAATATTGTTTATACAATGCTCACTAAAATTTCCCAAGATTTCTAGATTTAGAAGTAGAGGAGCCTCTCTAAGAACCGTACTGATGTTCTTGGTTTCAAATTCAGTATTTATTTATTCAGCAGACTGTGCAGGTACTCTGTAATGCTGTAAATGGAAGATGCATTTCTCCCAGGAGAAAGTTTTTTGTCCCAAGATCCTGCAGACATTTACACCAATATCCTACTTCAAGTACCAATCCATTCTAGGGACAAGCATGTCAGGCTGTGTGGTCCCTCTGGCCACCTACTGGCAGAGCAGCAGTAGTACAGTGAGAAAGGCTATGTGTGTAAAGGGCTGTGCTGTTTCTGCTTTGACCTGAGTGCAAGCCCAGGACAATCAGAACACCTCAAATGAGACATGTTTATAACCTAATTGTTAGCACCTGTTTGGAACTTCTAGAGATGCTGTCCACTTTCTAAATGGCTGTTTAAACAGGTGGAAAAATGAAGCTAACTGAACAATAGAATCCCAGGGCCGTGCCCACGCCTGCAGAAGTGTGAGCTTATAAAGGCACAAATAATAGAAGAACAAATTTTTGCTGGTAATTTGTGACTCAGTACACAGAGCTGAATGTGCACTTTGTTGTGGGGCAAATTGTGCCACTTTTGGCAAATTGGCCTTGCCCAGGTTCTCCCAACTCTTCAGCCAGGGACAGCTGGATGCTGGGGCCAGCACCTGTGTCCTGAAGGAGCCAGGGGACCTCCTGTTCCAGTGTCGTTTCAGGCCTGGCTGTGGCAGTGGGCCCTGCCTATGGTATGAGTGCCCCCTTGCTATCACTCCTGGCATGGCTGGATAGCAGTGCTGTTGCAGGTCTGGAGGCAGGCCCTGTCTCTGGGGACTCCAACTGGGTCACACGGCTGGTTGCTGCAGGCTCTGCTTCTCCCCTAGTGGTGAAAAAGTAGAGGGGGCAGGGCATCCTGTAGTTACAGGGCCAATGATCCTGACCAGCTCCTCATATTCCCCACCCTACCCTCTGCACTGGTTGGTATCATGCACTGCATGAAATTGCCTGTGCAATGCCTCAGCCTTACTCCAGAACTGCTGCCACTGATTCATAGATGCTAGGGTTGGAAGAGACCTCAACAGGTTATCGCGTCTGACCCCCTGCCTAGGCAGGAAAGAGTGCTGGGATCTGATGACACCAGCCAGATGCCCATACACCCTTCTCTTAAAGACCCTCAAGGTAGGGGAGAGCTCCACCTTCCTTGGAAGCCCATTCCAAATTTTGGCCACCCTTACCATGAAGAAGTTTTTCCTGATATCTAGCCTAAATCTGCTCTCTGTCTCTTTGTGACCATTGTTCCTTGTTACCCCAAGAAGCGCCCTGGTGAACAGAGCATCTCCGACCCCTTGCTGCAATCCCCCTAATGAATTTGTACGCAGCCACAAGATCACCTCTCAGCCTTCTTTTGCGGAGGCTGAAGAGGTCCAGGTCCCACAGCCTCTCCTCATAGGGCTTGTCCTGTAAGCCCCCAACCATAAGAGTGGCCCTCCGCTGGAACCTCTCAAGTCTATCAACATCCTTCTTGAACTACAGCATCCAAAACTGCACGCAGTACTCCAACTGCAGTCTGACCAATGCCACATAGAGGGGAAGTATCACCTCCTTGGTTCTATTTGTCATGCATCTGCTGATGCATGATAAAGTGCGGTTAGTTTTGCTGATGATTTTGTCACACTGACAACTCATGTTCATCTTGTAGTCCACTATGACTCTAAGATCCCTTTCCATTTCTGTGCTTGAGAGGGTCACTTCCCAGCCACTCTGGTACCATTGAGGCCTCCACCCAGACAGAACCCATCGTTCCGGCCTCCACTCAGATGGGGCCCCTGGTTCTCGGCTGTGGGGGCTGCTTGGCACAACTGCAGGCACTTGGGACTAGGAGCAATGACACCTCCCCTTATGAGGTTTGCTCCACATTGGAGTCTCTGGAGTGCCAGGTAGGGGAGCTCTAGGCTGTGGTGCAGAGGCTATATGCCATCAGGCAGTAAGATCAACTCTTACTGCCAGGCTCTTCACCTGAAGAATGAAGAGGGAAGAGCTAGGATGGGTGGCAGGACAAGGCTGGACAATAAAAGCTGCCATGAAGTCCAGCCAGGGGTTGCTTGGAGGAAGGTTGTCTCCAGCTGCAAAGCACACTGCACCAGAGTTGCCACCCACCTAGAACTTCCCAACAGGTACGAACTCTTTGCAGAGAAAGGCCTACAAAGAATGGAGGATGGGATTCACTTCCAAAGAGGAATAGTCTGCATTGGTCTGGTTCTGCAGGGAGCAAACCAGGAAAGCCAAGGCTGAAACTGAACTCCAACTAGCTTCGAGCATCAAGGACAATAAAAAGTCCTTTTTCAGAGATGTAAGAAGCCAGAGGAAAAGCAAGAGCAACGTTGGACCCCTGCTGAACCAGATGGGACAGCTGATATCCGACGCCCAGGAAAAAGCCAACCTATTAAATGGGTACTTTGCATCAGTCTTTCATCAGTCTCATGGGATGCCCATGCCCACTACGGGACAGGGAGGTCCAGGTGAGGGAGATCCCCTGCCCTCCATCAATGCTGACCTCGTGAAGGAACATCTTGAGAAGCTGGATACCTTCAAGTCAGTCGGCCCTGACAATCTACACCCAAGGGTACTCAAGGATCTGGCTAGCATTATAGCTCAGCCTCTGGCACGGATCTTTGAAAACTCCTGGTGCTCTGGTGTAGTGCCCGAAGACTGGAAGAAGGCCAATGTGGTGCCTATCTTCAAGAAAGGGAGGAAAGTGGATC
>NW_017729032.1:252498204-252530240 GCF_001723915.1 Gavialis gangeticus | reverse complement strand
GTGGTTCAAGCACCTACATTGAACACCTTCAAGAGGAAATTGGATGCTTATCTTGCTGGGATCCTATGACCGCAGCTGACTTCCTGCTCTTTAGGTGGGGGGCTGGACTCGATGATCTTCCGAGGTCCCTTCCAGCCCTAATATCGATGAAATCTATGAAGTCTATGAAATTGGTACCAGTAGGGCCATCAGAACCACTAGCTCTAGCCCTTGAGGAAGAAAGGCAACCTATAACCACCCCTAAGAAGAAATGCTTAGTGATCGTTGTGGAAGAAATCTTCTTGAGGGAGACAGAAGGAGCAATCTGCCACCCCAACCCCTTAGCCCGGGAGGTCTGCTACTATGGCACCAACACCATAGTCTTCTGTTTACTTCTTCAATTTGTCTCTCCCTCCTGTACCCATGACCCATAACCAGAAGGATTGAGAAGAAAACTACCAGGGGCCTGTATCTGGGATGTAGCTGAGAGGATCCCAAAAATTGTCTGGCCCTCCAACCACTATCCCATGCTCCTCAGCCATATAGGCACAAATGACACAGCTCAGAGCAATCCCAGCTGGGTTATGAGTGACTATAGGGCTCTGGGGGTAGGGTTCTGAGGGGTGGGAGCACAGGTGGTTTTTGCAGTCCTTCTGGTTATGGATCATGGGCACCAGAGGCATAGACAAATTGAAGTAAACAGAAGACTATGGTGTTGGTGCCATTGCAAAGGCTTTGGCTTCTTCAACCACAGTCCGCACTTCAGAGAGAGAGGCAGCTATCTGTTGGGAAGTGACAGGCTCCACCTCACTCCAATGGAGAAGAAGCTGTTCTTGGCCAGAATAGCTGCTTGGCAGGGCTTTAACCGTAGTACACTGGGGCATGGGTGGACAACCATCAGTGTAAGCTCACCAAGCAACAACTGCAGAATCAGCAGCTCAGACAGTAGAAGAGAATCCACTCCTACCCTGGCCCAGGTACGGGTTCTTCTAGGAGTGCAGGGAAGCCTAGGGCTTCTGATGGCAGGCTTACTTGCATGTACACAAATGCCAGGGGCCTGAGTAACAAATAGAAGGAACTGGACCTTCTGCTAAATAAAAATGAATATGATCTCATAGGGATAATGGAGACCTGGTGGTACTCCACCTTGACTGGACCACACGTATTGATGGCTATACCTTGTACAGGAGGGATTGTGTTTCAAGAAAGGGCAGGGGTGTAGCTCTCTATGTGAAGGAGCAGTACACTTCCCTACAAGTGGAGATTGGCACCCAAGGAGGGTGACTTGAGACCCTCTGTGTTAGATTATGGGGGGAATGTGGTGAAGGGCATATAACAGTAGGAGTCTACAACAGACTTCCTAACCAAGAGAAAGAGCTTGCCCATGAATTCACTAGGGAACTAGCAGGGGCTGCACGCTCTCAGTGCATGATTGTCATGGGCAACTTCAACTATCCTGGCATCTCATGGGAAGAGCAATCAGCCCAATCTGATCAGTCATGAAGCTTCCTCACTTAGGTCTATGGGCTGACAAGAAGTAAGGTGCTACTGGATCTGGTACTGGCCAAAGGGTATGATCTAGTGAGTGACCTGCGAATCGAAGGAAGCTGGGGGACAGTAATCATGAGTTTATCACTTTATCTATCAATCACAAAGCTTGCAAATCAGTCAGCAATGGAGAAATCCTCAACTTTAGAAAAGCCAACTTTCACAAGCTCAGGAGGCTGGTTGCTGAGGCCCTGAGAGGCCATGATCTAACAGGAAGGGGAGTCCATGATGAGTGGTCACTCCTTATGGATGAAATCCTTGAAGCACAAGGAAAGTCTATTCCAGCTACCTATAGGAAAGGTAGCAAAAGGGCTTGGTGACCCCCTTGGCTAAATAGGGAACTCATGGACCTCCTGTATCTGAAAAGAGAAGCTTATAAGAGATGGGAGTCAGGTAACAACACCAAAGAAGAGTATTCAGCACTGGACCCCACCTTGGGGAGCAAACTAGGAAAGCTGAGGCTGAAACTGAACTCAGAGTGGCTACAGGAATCAAGAACAATAACAATTCCTTCTTCAGATATGTGGGAAGTCAGAAGAAAAACAAGGGGCAACATTGGACTCTTGCTAAACCAAATGGGGCAGCTGACAACTGACACGCAGGAAAAAGCTAATCTCCTTAATGATTACTTTGCGTCAGTCTTCCACCAGCCCAAGGGGATCACCCTGCCTGACAAGATGCAGGATTACCAGGCACACATATACCCATCATTGGTGAAGATCTTGTGAGGGAACACTTTGAGAGTCTGGACATCCACAAATCAGCTGGCCTGGATGGAATGTACTCAAGAGTGCTAAAGAAAGTGGCTGACATCATAACATGGCCAATGGCAAGGATATTTGGGAACTCGTGTTGCTTGGGAGAGGTTTCTGAAGATTGGAAGAGAGCCAATGTGGTGCTTATCTTCAAGATAGGGAGGAAGGAATAGCCAGGGAATTACAGGCCAATCAGCTTGACTTCAATCCCTGGTAAAATCTTGGAAAGAAATCATCAAAGAAACCATTAACAACAGGCTAATGGAAGGCAATATTCTGAGAGAGAGCTTCATTGTGAGTAGGTCTTACCTGTGTTGGCTACAAAGGACCAACTCAAGGGAACATAATGAATTCTAATTTATTGGATGGGATGTGAACTCACCAATACAATCATAAATGCAAACTTTGAGTTATGGGTGGTACTGGTCACCTTAGCACATACACACACACATGCACTCACTCATTCAAACCCATGTAGTATAGTGTCTAGTGGCTGCTCTAGTGATTGTGAGCACTGGTGTCAGTATATCTACCTGTCCATGGCCCTGGAGTCTGCTGTTGATGGTCAGCTTCCTTCAAGGCTATGTCTTCTCCAGAATGGAGTCGCCTGCTTGTGCTTCTGTCTTGATAGGTCAGGTGCTGGATGAGAAGGCGCCACTGAGGGTCATGCTTCACTGCCTTTTATCCCTTTCTGGCAGACTTGTGTAATCCCCCAGCATCATCTTGGCTACCCAATCCAGAGGTTGCTGTCCCACATGGGTCTTGAGTAGTACCTGACAGGTGTTAGTCACAGGGGTCACTGCCTGCTGGTACCTGAAGTTTTGGGATTCCACCCTTGACTTATTGACTTAATGGCTTTATTGTCTTGGGTTACAGGAGTAGTTCATAGAGTGCTCAGTTCCAGGAATCAGTTCTTTAGTTTGATTAGCTTAAAATGGAGTTCCTTTGGCTAGGCTATTGTCTGTTGAGGCCTTATGAGCCCTTATGAGGCCTTATGAAGAGAGGCTGAGAATCATGGGATTCTTCAGCCCGGAGAAGCAAAGGCGCAGGGATGACTTGGTTGCATCCTGTAAGTATATAAGAGGTGTGCATCAAGAACTGGGATAACGTCTGTTCACCAGAGCACCCCAAGGGAAGACAAGGTCTAACAGTCACAAACTCCTGGAAGACCATTTTAAGCTGGACATAAGGAAAAACTTATGTCCAAAGCTTTACTGTCCAGGTCCCCAAAGCCTGGAATGAACTCCCCCCAGAAGTGGTGCAAGCACCTACTCTGGACACTTTTAAGAAACACTTGGATGCCTATCTTGCTGGGATCATTTGACCCCAGCTGACTTCCTGCTGCTTGGGGCTGGACCCAATGATATTCTGAGGTTCCTTCCAGCTCTAATGTCTATGAAATCTATAATTGTCCCTCTCTCATACATACATGCAGAAGATGGGCAGGGGTAGTTCAAAATTCAATTGATAAACCAAAACCACATTCTTTTCTGTAAAAAAATCTTGTAAGTTTTGTGGCCAGTCATGACTTTTGATTTCTTGGGGTTGACAACACTGTACTAGTTCATGGAACAGTGCCATCACACATCTTATCACATAACTGTAAGGATCTACATAGTACACAATGCATTAGTGCAAACTAGAAAAATAATATGGCAGATAAACATTTCTCAGTTTCTACATATAGTAATAATTATGGATCACTGTAGCATCTGAACACTGCCATAAATTGAATTCTTTCTAAATCCCTGTGAGGTACTGACATGCCAGTATTAAAGAACTGAGCATGAAAACAAAAAAGAAAAGGAAAAAAGAAAAAACCACCATGCAGTACCAAACATCACAAAGGAGGTATGTTAAGTTAGGCAAGAAATACCAGGTTCCCAGAATCACAATCAAGTGTCATAACCATACTTCTTAACACTACTGGATTTCCACTATTTTATAAACATTAATTAGACATTTATTTTCCTCATAACATTGTGGAGTAGATTACTGTTATTCCTATTATTTACAAAAGGAAACTATAAAGCAGTGATTAAAGGGTTACAGATTAGATTACTAAAATTGAACAGAAAATTAGGAATTTCTGGTCCTAGTTTCTTAGACACCGTTCTTAGTGCTTCCAGATAACATGTAAGACAAGCCTCTTCATAGAATATGGTTGGAAGAAACCTCAAGTCACCTCATCCAAGTGCCACGCACAGATTCAGGACTTACTATTCCTAAACCATCCCTGACAGGTGCCTTTCTGGCCACTATTTGAAACCTGTAATGAATTTCACAATTTCTCTAGATTTCCTCCATTGTCCTACTGTTCTTAGAGTTAGCAAGTTTTTCCTGACACATTTTCCTTATACAATAACTTATTTTAAGGTTGCCAATATTTCTCGAGATTTCTTTTAATTAGCACATTAATCAGAGTTTTTACAAAAACATTGAAAAAATTGACTTGATATATTCATCAATATTTTCTTTTATTTCTGTAGGTGAAGCAATTGATTCTGCATCCACTTGTAATGTTTCCAACTTTATTTAACAAATATTAACTTCTATTATAAACTCTGCAATAGTTTTCCCTGGATTACCAAAAGTTAGTGCAAATTCTAATGGAATTTTAAACTGTCCAGGTTTTCCTGTGACCTAATACTATACATGCAAACCCCAAATAATTGAAAAATAATATTTTGGAAGACATCTTAAAAACCTAGGGTAAAATTTTCAGAAGCGATTTGGTGTCTGACTTTTATTGACTGTGAATGAAATGAAATGCAGGCATTTAAACATTTCTGTTGGTACTGGGCATTTATACACATGCTGCAGGAGGAAGGGGAGGGGGAGGGCGCTTTAATTAGAGTGGTTCCAAGAGCCTCTCCAATTAAGGCACCCAGAGCATCATGTGTATTGGAGTCCCCGCACTGAAAAAATGCAGTGGGGTGCTTTATGCCTTAACTAAAGCTTGTCAAATGAGCTTTAGTTAAAGTGCCCCCACTGCCATTTTTCAGTGTGGGGGTGCTGATACATGCAATGCTGGAGTCTGCTGGAACATGATAATTACCACGCTCCAGTAGACTCCATGCATGTACAGGTGCCCATTAAGATAACATTTTTAAAGGACTTTTTTTAAATCCTTAATGCTATTTGGGAAAACAAATCAAAGTCAAAATGAAATGGACTACTTTAGGCCTAAATTTTGGAGTCTTAATTTTGTTTAGCATTTTTCAGGTCTATGCTTCATTAAGTTAATTCATTTTGTTCCAGAACACTATAGTGAACAATAGTGCCATTAAATATTTGACTAATTAGAAACAGATAATGAAAATAATGGCATTCCTTTTTAAAACAACTAATGCCTCAACATTTCACAGATTGTATTTACAAAAAAAAAATTGGTTTTAGGTGCTTTTCTCACATTCTAATGAGATTGTAACTGAATATATTTTAGGCTAATTCTATTAAATGACCTTTAATTTATTCTTTAACTCTTACAAAAAATGTTCCTTAATAAAGTACTAACTGAATGCACAGTACCTAGAGTTATTGCACAGTAATGCCGGTGCCCAGTTATTTAGTGATGCTTACTGTGCATGAGCCTAATAACACTGCGCAGTAGGCTATTAGAACAATTTTTTGCCATGATAACTGTACAGTGTTATCAGGTTCATGCACAGTAAGCATCTCATATAGATGCACCCAGTAGGTTTTAACTTTAATTCAATGAACCTATTGATCAATCATAGCTGTTTGCTTATTTATTTTAAATCCACTAATGATTATCCCAGTAGTCTACACTTTCTCGTTCAAAAAGTCTTGTTTAGCTCAAATCCCCTTGTGTTTACTCAAGTAAAAAAAAAGGACTCTTGCTAGTGAACTATATATTTACATCTACTTAGTATAAAACAGTTTTAGCAATCTCTCCCTTAAAATTTGTCTCAATAAAGGTACTTTCATTGCTGTGGTTCGAGAACCCAATGTTTCTGGGAATCACCCTACAGACTGGAATGAAGCACACAGATAGCTGCACTAGCTTTAAGCAAGAAGCAAGGTAGCTTAGCCATTGCAGTGCTCCATGCTGCTTCTCATACCAGAGCTGGCTCTATATTTTAGTCTGTTGTATGGATACAGTAGAGTGCAACATACAACAGAGCATCCTTCCTACTTAGCCTGAAGAGCAGATATTAGATTGGAGGAGCTCTTCAAGTTCTAAGTCCTGTAATATGTTGATGCCATTGACAAGACTAGGAGGTAGCTGAAGTTACAAATTTATTTTTCATGTTGTTTATTTACTTGGTCACTGTATATTAAAAGGTAAGGTTAAAGTTTAATAAAGGGTAGTAAATGATTAATATATGTTTTAGTTAATGGCTAGTCATTTGTTATAGAATTGTGGCAACAGCCTACATGCAACCATGACTTATAGCTATTTATGACCTTCTACTCTTTTGCTTATCGATAAAGTATACTAGCCATGTCTGTAGTAAGCTTATATCCTCTACTAGCCATTAATTAACAAGTGAATAAAAGTATGTCCAATATACCTATACAAAAATTCTATATCTGATGTAAAGGTTCATGAAGAAAATATAGCTGTTGGTCCAGCAGTGCAGTACAATATAAAATTTAGCTACAGCATGGAAGAAACTTTTGATTATAGGAAGTTCAAATTAAAGGCTCACTGCCAAAAATTAATAGACCTTTCTGCTTTTGGTTCCATTTTAATGGATTACTTAAAAAGGAGAAAGGGTAAGTACATGGGAGCCATTCATGTCTATACACAAAACAGGAAAAAAAAGGGAGATAGCCAACTTTGTTTTCAAACAGTAACTTTCATGCATTAAGCTCCTTAAATGCCTCTTCAGTGGTATCTTTAACCACAAAAATTGAAAGTTTTAATACTTAACTAAATGGGTGGTGTCAATAAAGTCAGATATGCTGGCAGAATTCCAAATCTTAGACATTATCATGAATTTGTCAGGCAACCCAAGGAATAGTCACATGGCAAAAGGTGGATTCCAGAATATAATATAAGAACACAGTTCAAAGGGCTTTCAGGTAGAATGCCTAAAGGTGGCCTCCTAACTCTATGTTAAGTCATTTGGTTATGAATGCCTTGATTTTCAGACATGCTGAGCACTGAAGTAGTAAAAATTCTGGGTCTCAACATCTTTTACAGAAATGCCACAAAAGGTTCCCAGATAATATGCTAAGCAGCAAAATGGGCTACTGGTATGAACAATTTTATTAAAAGTATTTAGTCCTGTCTACACTTTTGCCCAGAATATTTTCATATATATGTTGAAGGAATCCATAAGTCCTGTGGATGGCATTCATAACTAATCATAGATTATTTTCATGCTTATACAACTTGATGTAATACAAGTGACAAGGGAAAGCTTATAAACAGAATCTGTATTACTTGGCCACTTACTGCTCATCCTTTACTTGGCCACTTACTGCTCAAGGCCTCTGATTTTCAAACAAAACCCAACCCCCTCCCCCTGCCTGGAGCACTTTTAGACTATATGTAGGTTGAACTCATAGGAAATCATGCCACATGGTAGCCATGTGAAATGTAGAAGATACTATTTAACTAGATGCTCATAATGAAAACTGAATTCTCATTTGGAATAGTTTTATGAAGGACAACTATCAAAATGAATTAACTTAAAAACCCAAATTCAAATACTAAATACAATTTTAAATGCATTGCCTTACACAGGGTTTTATTATCTCAGTTCATCTGACAAGCCCTGATTACTGAACGGATTCTTTTATTCCTCAAGATTATAAGATGGCTATTTCCTACTTTGATACAATTAAGATACAGATTGCGTAAAACATGTAAGAATTAAACAGATTATGCTTTGGGGTATACATATTAATAGAACCACAAAACCTGCATGTAAATAGGTCCTCATTCCCACACATTATAAATCTATCTTGCTGTGTACTTTGTGCCATATGTCAGCAAGCTCATCCATTGTACAACACAATAAGAGGCTTATAGACAAACATGGGGGGTAGCATGTGTGTGTTCACACACATATACATGTGCCTATTCAAGCGCCGCGTGCTCTTCTCTATTTAAGCCTGAGAGGTAACTGAATTCAAAATTTCATACTGTTGAAATACAATAGGATATCCTGACACAGTAGAAAATAGAGAAAAGAAAATTGCTTTCAAGTCAATTTTTATTGCTCACCACCAACTACTTTCTATTTAATATTGATAGCCCAGAATATGACCCCCTTGGCCTGACTTTCCAGTATCTCACACCTTCATTTAAACTTGAACAACATGAAATGCAACTAAATCAGAATTCTACACTCACATTTTACCCCCCATTTTACAGAGGTATAAATTACTTTACAAGATGCCAGGGAGTTCTCAGACTCAAATTCCATCCTTTTCCATTTACTTCTATTATGGATGCGCAGAAGTAGCAACTGCATTTTACACAAAAAGTGTTTTTCTTTCCATTTGATCACATGAATACTGAGTCCATTTGCAGTTGACTGGGTGGCTCTGTTCCTATTTGTTAAAATAATCTAATTTTACACTAATAATTTTATACTAGAGAAGATAGCATTACAAATGTCTCAAATGAAAATCTAAATGATACAGTTTGCCTTTTTACAGAAATATCTGTCTCAATTTCTTTATTTTCTTTAAGGGGAATGCCTTTCTTCTTTACCAATATTAGCACTAGCTTGTATTTTATTATGTATATTCAGGCTACTTGCAGACATTTGAAAAAAACCACCCCAAAAGCACCATGTTTTCCTGGAAGAAGCAGTGTTCCTGGAAGAGCCAACCTGGCTCTGCAGCGTCCATAAAGATCAGATGCTTCATGGGGCTTTTTGGCTCTTTCAGCTGAAGATGATTCAATCAACTATTAAATAAAAGCACCAAAAAAAGCCTCATTAATCCAATTTTTACAGACATCAGGCGAGCCAGTATGAAGTAACGTGCTGCCTCTTCTGGGCATGTGTGGGGCTTGAAGTAGGAATGTGCCAAGTTTAAAATAAAGCGCTGTTTTGGGGTGGAGGGGGTATGTCTGCAAGCAGCCTTAGTGCTGTGTGGATTCTTGATATGGTTTACTCTGAAAGCAAGATGTGTTAAAAACAATAAAAGCTTTTGAACTACCTGAACTTCTTCTATGAAAGGTGCATTACACTTGAACAAATTAGGTCATTAATAGCCCAATCTAGAAAAAGGAGCATGGAAAAATTGAAATCTCACTCTGCACCCCCACAACAGCATACACTAGATATTTGAAATGTCAGTTCTGTCCTCTTTATAGTAATGTTGGATTGTGATGTAAAAAAAAAAAACAATTGCAGCACTTAGTTACCTGTTCATTCATCCACTTATCCCATACTCTTCCCCACAGGTATCCTGGTCTTTTCAAATTCTAAACATTGTATATTCAAGGATCTAAACTTCTGTGAATCTATGAATCTTTATTTCTCTCTTTCTCTCTTACCCCTCTTCAACAAATGTGATTTTTTTTTTAACCTCAGGTCAATGCATTTTTATCTGAAACCAAAAAAGGCATGTTCGCATGCATAACTCTCATGGCTTCGAATGAGTCAAGGTCTGTCAATAGGCTTTGTACACATTGTTCACATGATTATTCTGTTTCAGCCTTTAATGTGGGAAATTACACCATTAAATACTGGGCACATTGTATTCAAAGATGATGGCAATGTAAGTACCTACTAATCAATTTCTGAGATATTACAATGATAAGCACAGTTAAGAAGCTAACTAAAGAAAGATAAATTACCAAAGAAAAGCTAAATTATTGGAGGATATAGATTTTGAGTTTTAAGTTCTGCTTCTTAACACTAGTTGTACACTTTCATATCTTACTTGAATATACAGAAGAATAATGAAACTTCTTGCCAAATTGGGCTCTTATTTTTAGATCAGCATAGTTCAAAGCTCAAATAGTACCTCCATCTGTCACCTTTCTTCCATTTCCTTCTGAAAGGGAAGTAGTGCTGGCTCCTATCTTGGGGGTCTTTAAGAGGAGGCTTGCTGTTTACCTGGCTGGGGTCATTTGAGCCTAGTTTTTTCTCCTGCCCAGGGCAGGGGGTTGGACTAGAATATCTGCAAGGTCCCTTCTGACCCTACTTCTATGAATCTAGGAATCTATGAAATGTAAGCAAGAGAATTCCAGCTTTATCAGGTGCCTATCTCTTGATGTCAAATATTTTGTTAAGCATTTGCTAGTACCCATTCCAACTTTAAATACAAGTAAATAATTCTTGTTTGGATGGATGTAGTTTCAGTTAGGATTATTACACATGTATTCTGATCTTTTATCAGCTAAGCTATATTGGCACCATGATAACACATATATGCATTCTCTATAGCTGTAAAATGTTAGTATCACGTTGCTACATGCAGACTAAAACATAAAAACATGACACACACGTTTGCTTGCGAAAAACATTTCAGAGGGAAGGTAAAGCATGAAAGAGGAGAAGAGGAGGAGGAGAAAAGGAGGATTAGTTGTGCTGCATATAAAAAAGCTGTATGATTTCTCAGAGCTCCAGTATGAAATTGGAGATAGGCCTATTGAAAGTCTCTGGGTTAAGGTTAGAGGGGAGAACAAAAAGAGTGATGTCATGGTGGGGGTCTGCTATAGACCACCAGACTGGGAAGATAAGGTAGATGAGGCTTTGTTCAGACAACCAGCAGAAGCTTCCATATCACAGGCCCTGGTTCTCATGGGGGATGTCAATCACCCTGACATATGCAGTGCGTATGTAATCTAGAAACTTCCTGGTACAAGTGTTGGAGAGTCCAACTAGGGGCTGTGCTCTGCTGGACCTACTGCTCACAAACAGGGAAGAATTGGTGAGGGGATTCAAATAGGTCAAAGAGTATACCTGAGACTAAGCCTATGAGTAGGGCTAATTTAAATTAAATTATGCAGTACCTCTGAATTTGGCTCATAAACTTTAATGATTTTCCCTTTGCTATTTATCCCTCACTCAGAGGTCAAATGAGGATGGATGAGGCCATCTGAATAAAGCAGATCAGTTCTAATTTCTCTCTACAACTTCAGTTTTGTGAACAAAAGTTCTGTCCTACTTTAGAAATAGCAGTAACTATTCACAACCACTAGATGATAAAGAGTAAAATTCATTGAACTCAGTAGTATTCTGGATATCTTTGTCAAGGTTTTTATATGGTTTCTGTCATGATTGTTTGAGTGTCTCCCAGTCATTAGCACAACATCTCATCCTCCTACCTTCAGTTTACATGTACAGAGTTGAGGCACAGAAAGAATTAAAATTTTGCTTACAATTTTACAGGACGTCTGCAGAAGGACTGGCAACTGAATGCATGTTTTTCATAGTTCACTTTGGTGTCTTACCCACAAAACAATCTCTTTCCATTGTTGTCTTAATTTTAATGCTCTCAGTGAACAAATTGCATAATCTTTTAGATACTACTCAAACTTCTTCATGAAGAGATTTGGAAATACTGTATTTCATGGTGTATAAGTTGAGGTTTGGAGCCAGAATATTCACCTTCAAATTTCCACCTTGACTTGTACACCATATCAATACTTTTGATCCCACCACAGCACCTCTCTGGCCTGACCCCGGCCCTGGCCCCAGCCCTGGCCCCAGTACCAGCCCAGGCCCCAGCTGAACCCTAGCCCAACCTGTCCCAACCTTGTTCATTTACTGACAGCATCCCTGTTGCTGGAGGCCATGGGGCCTGGGCCTCAGCTCAGGCTGAGCACAGCCTGTGGGCCTTGCTGTCAACATGTAGATGATGCTCAGCCAGGCACTGAGCTGGGCCCTGTCCCCTATGAGCAGCAACACCTGGACCACACCAGCCAAGCACCAAGCCCGGTCCTGTTCCCTGTGAGTCCAGGCAGCATTGCTCACAGGGGACAGGGATGGGACCAGGGCTGGGCTCAGCTTCTGGCCAAGTGGCATCTCCATGATGATGGCAAGGCCCACAGGCTAGTGTTAACAGGGGCTCATGGCTTGTTGGCCTTGCCATCACCATGGAGATGCCACTCAGCCAGATGCCATGCCCTCCCCCAGCCCTGGCCCTAGCCCCTGTGAGTGGTACCAGGCTCGGTGCTTGGCTGGTGTGGTCCAGGCAGCACCACTCACAGGGGATTGGCCTGCACCAGCTGAGTGCCGAGACTGGCCCCATCCCCTGTGAGCAGTGCTGCCTGGGCTCCATCAGGCAATCACCCAACTCCACACCCCCATGAGAAGTGCTGTGGCATGTATCCACCCCCTGGGTACCCAGCCCACAGTGAGGGCACACAGGGGCCAGTATAAGTCAACCCCCATAGTTCTGGGAGCTGGTTATCTTTAATATCTGGAGGCTCTGATCCTGATTAAGGCCTTTTATGTATGCTATGTAGTTTATTGTTATTGACTGCAAAGAGTTTGTAAATGTGTAAATTTAGAACATTTTGAAAAGTCAGTTAACCATAGTTTAATTTGTAAATTTTGTAGAGAAGTAGCAATTAGAAAATTGGTCTTTATATTCCAGTAGTGATGAAAGGCCTTAAATCAGGATCAGTGGACGATTGTACTAGCTACTATATACACATAACTGTGACTGCCCTGATGATCTTAGCTGTACAATTTGTGGGATTGCCAGCACAATTAATGTCACAGAAATTGAAGCAAAATATTTTGGGTCTACCCTGTTTCTGGCCTCTGTCATGTTCCTAAGCAAATACACACGTTCATGCAAATATAGTTTTGCAACCTTGTTTTAGTACCAGAATTTATTTTTTATCCAAACATTATACTACATACAGATTGTACTTTTTCTAATCCAGGATTTTGAAGAACAATACTTTCATACTTCCTAAGAACTTTTCAGGGCTTTATTATGAACCTTGTTATTTTGATATTTCTTTATTTGGTCAGCAGTGACTGGAATAGAAAGGTACGCAGGGGACACTAATGTATGTGCTACTACGAAGTCTGTATATTTTCCAAGACCCCTTATGCTGAGGTTATGACTTCCTCTAAATAGACTTGTCTAACCTCACTTTCTGTCAATCATTCAAAAGAAAAGATCCACGTTCAATCTTCTTTCAGTCCTGGGAGAAACAAGACAAGTCATCTTAACAAAATAAATGTAGGAAATGGCACTCTATTGTGCTCCTAAAGCCTGAAAAGGATAGAAAATCCATAGCTTTTGATTGCTTTGCTTCCTCCTCTACAGAACCAGGCCTACCCTATGTAATGTGATACACAGGTCTCACTTTCTAAAAAACACATGGCCACATTTATGCCCGGCGTAACTCCGCTGACATGAATGGATTACTTGAATGAATGTGCCCAATTATTCTTATAATCAAAACAAAGGTGAAATAATGAGTCTATAGTGAGTTGCTGGTTTCTTACCAACAAACCATTATTGAGTGATAAAAGCTAAAAATTCAAAATGCCAGTTTTCCCTGAGCAGGCAGCTTCACATAGCTGTAGTTGTCCTAAATTAGACCAAGAAGAGAGCACTCTGGGTTCTAGGTGGACGAATAATGTGCCACATATATTTGCATATCACACACAAACCTTCCCCCACCAAAATCAGCCTTCCCAAACTGGGGTGTGTGTCTTTAGCAGAGAAGCTGATTTTCTTCTCCAGAACTTCACTGCATGGAGACACAGAAGGATAAAGATACTGTGCTACAAGGTGGCTGCCAGCTTCTCTGTCTGTTCCAGGAAAGAGTGGGGGCAAAGTCCACTGTAAAGTCTTTCACAGCGATTCTAAAATTGGCACGAGAGTTTGGTGAGTTTTATCCCATAATAAGGATATAGAGGATACGTAGTACTGAGGTGCATGGAGAAAAGCACTGAGAAAAGAAACTTTGACTGGTCTAATGATTCACACTGCACCAGTGCAGCTCAGCAAGCTTGCACAGACTAGGAGAGAATAGAGCTGAATTGCTACTTTTTTTCTGCCTATGTACTTTATGTGCTTCTCACCATAGGCAGAGCCAGCCTCAAGGGTGGACAACGTGGGTGACCACCCAAGGCACCTTGGTCAGGGGGGTGCCAAACATATACATGCATGGATGTGTAAGCATCCTGTGCTCACAGCAGTGCTCTCCCCGCACCCTACCCCACTCCGGCCAATCCCTCCCCCAGGCAGGAGGAGTGGTACCCAACCCAGTCTACCTCCCTGCCTCCAGCTGCTGCTCAGGAGGAGCCAGGCCAGGCACATGCAGGCAGGGTTGATGCCTCCTCCAGTCCACCCACCTTGCTCCCACACAACAGCAGTAGTGCCTGCCTGCCTACCCACCTGCCTGGTGCACCAGGCCACTTCACCTCCCTGCCAGACCATATCCCACAGCCCTGCCTGCCTGCCTTTGCCTGCAACAGCACTACTGACTTGGGGGACCAAAATACAAGTTCACCCAAGGCACCATTTTCCCTAGGGTCAACTCTAAATAGTCACTCTGCATATGGATCTCTCCAGTGTTGTGACTCATGGAGCACAGAGTAAACAGAAGGGAGCAGGCCAGCATGGGGGTATATAACCCCCCCTCCCCACACACACACACACACACCCCTTTTCTTCTTGCATAGAGAGATAATAACAAACAACAATCTTGCCCCAAATTTTTGACAGGTTAGTAGCGCAAGCCTGAGATTCCCAGTAATTGCTGCACCAAGACTTGGCATTGGGGGATTCTCTCTCTCCCTTCCTTTAAATTCCTTTTCTTTATGTTTAAAATATAGGGGACAAAAGTGTTGTTTTGTTAATCCCAGGCAGGATTACTGCTGTGAGAGACAGAATCTTGGCTAAAAGAAACGCAAGATTCCTCACACCACAGAGCCCCACCGTTGTGTATCAGCTTAAGACTTCCAGTTTACATCTGTGGAAATAGTCCATAAGCCTCCCAGTTAGCAACACTTGGGGATATAATGGGTGAAGTTGCTGAGCCCTCATCTCCCCTTTTCACCATGTAAAGTTCAGTACTGAAACCAGGATAGGTAAGGAATCACTGATTGAATGTTTCCTCTTATCTACATTTTAAAATCAACTTTAAAAGCTTAATTTTATAAATGGAAGACTTTTTAGCTGTGTTGACCCACACTTCCATTGTCTTCAGTGAGGCATTGGCTCAGATCTATAGCCAGCTTTTTAAAAATACTAACTTCCCAGGTGCCTGAAGCAAGAAAAATCAAAATGAAGAAAATAAAAGCTTTTAAAAATATTACCTGCAGTAGGGAAAGTAAGGGGAGAAAAGAACTCAGTACACTGACATTATGGGCTCTTTAAAAGCTGTCTCATGGTGTGTTCATCATTATGGTGACCAGTAGCAAGCAGCACAGCGTATTACCATCATCATTTTCTGTGCACAGAACAGGTAATATTTTTATATGTGATCTCTGAATGGGCTCATAGATGCCTTAGGATGTGTGGAAATGATAGTTTCATTCATGTTTGATTGAGGCTGTTTTCCCCCTCAGTTTTCCAAAAGATTCTCAATGGCTCATTGGGAAAACTACTTTTCTGTAGGGCTTTCTTGGGCACGTGGGGGTACTTAGTGCTGATTGTCTCTTTCCCTCTCCCCAAGCTTCTTAAGAGTATCAGCCTTCCCAGCTAAAATCACATAAATAGGTTGAAGTATTATTTCCATTTAGGTATCTGGCTCATACTCAAGAGTACATTTTTTGTACTATGCCACAAAATGCCTTTTTTTTTTTTGTGAAGTAGCAGAGCACTCAAAAATTAACAAAAAAATATCAGGAGACACAGAAGTGTTGTACATGTTAAAAAGAACATTTTTAAAGAGGAAGGATACACTTTCAAACAACACAATAGAAATACAAACATTTTGATTATGATATAATCCACTTTTTGGACCATACCTTTTAGCTCATGTGTCATGTGGAGCTGCTTCAGCAGCAACTGGCCAGCCAGGGCCCCTGAGTCTCACCCCTCAGCTGGCTCTCACCTGGGCCTCAGAGGAAGGCCTCCATCGCCTCCTGCCTGCAGGAGCCCCTGGCATTTGCCACAGCCCTTGAACTCATGGGGGAACTGTTCATGGCCAGGGTGCTGGCCGCCTGCCACTGGACTCGGTGCCCTGGGCTCCCCAACCCCACAGCCCCCTACTCCAGGACTAAAAGACTGAGACTGCTGTATATAGTTTTCAGTTTGGGAAGATAATTTTTTATTGTTGGCAGGGGTGGGGAGGATGGTGGATGGGCTCTCTGTGTTGGGGAGGGAGGGGCTCCGTTGATTGAAAGGGAAGGTGGTGGGGGGGGATGTGTGTGAGGGGAATAAAGGTTTTCATTACAAACATTTGTGTGCCCTGGAGTGGTGCTGGGGGGTGGGCAGGGGGTCGGGGATATGTGGGTGGTGTAGCAGGCAGGTATCAGTAGGGATGGCCGGGCATTTCCCCATATCCCAGCACTCCAGGTGGGGCTGGAGCTGCTGCACCAGGTCTTCAAATGTGGCCTGGGTTGTCCAGAACATGTCGACTCACCAGTTGTCATCCCATTCCTGCAGCATGAGGCTCTGTCACCAGTGCTGGCTGGTGCAGCAGGCCCAGAGGCAGCAGAGCTGGTGGGACAGGTGGGCAATGGCAGTTCGGTGGTGTCCTGGAGCCTATGATCACCAGGGCTGGTGGGAGCAGCTGCACCGTGGCGGGGGCCCTGCAAGGCTGTGTACCAATCATCCAGCAGGCACACAGAGTGGGTGGGGGAGTAGGGAGGCACGAGGTGGCCAAGCAGCAGGTACACAGAATGGCAGTGGACAAGCATGTCAGCTGTGGCAGCCCTGAGGAGCAGGGGCCCTGTCCTTGGGCACCAGGGTGCCAGGACAGTGCAGGCAGGGCTGGGAAATGCAGATGTGGCAGGAGCAGAGTAGGCACATGTTGCCTATGTGTCTGTCACACTGCTGCTCTGACATGGTCAGCCCAGAGGTCACAGTGCAGAAGGTGTGCTTTCAAGCCATTCGGGTTGTACCTGCATAGTCAACGGGTAGATTTTTTATTTAAAAAATTAACAATATTATGAAAAATCAAGTGTTTAATCCTTGCCTCAAAATGAAGTAGCTTTTTTTTATTTTGATAATAACGCAACCTAGCTAGGAAAACATCTTACAACAGAACTAAGAACATGCAGAATGGGTGATGTAGGAAAGCTGATTAAGTAGTGTTAAGCAGATGAACTACTGCATTTTATTAGCAATGAAGGCAAATAATCAAGATCCTGTAAGTCCTTGTGTGGTGCTTAGCATGGAGTGCACAGCTGTTACATTTTGGTGCAAATACATTTACACTGATGAAGCATGTGGGAATCTGAACACAGCTGTCACATTCCACATTGAGCAGATGTGAATTTGGAGCTTTCCCTGCCTCTTCCTTTATAGTGAGGAATTCAGATTTTAAAAGAAATAGAGGTGTTATTCAGAAGTGATGAGAGAGAAAGCTAGCTATCAAGTTTGCATACTGGCTGATAGAATCAAGTTACCCTCTGCTTCTTCTCTTAATTACTTTTTATGTTTCAACTAAAAAAGCAGTATTCTATGTGTTCCTGGTTAGGATAGGATGAATAATGTTATAAATAGGTTTACATCACGTTGATGTTAACACATTTGCATTTACTGCGATGAAAGGACATGCAAAGAATCCAAGTTCATTCAGTCACTCTAGGCGTTTAGGTGCCAGTTTAAAAAGTTACCTAAACATTTGTGTAAATTGGAATGCATGTGTCATCCCAGTGCAGGAGATATGTGCTTTGCTGAATGATGCTGTGAATTGTGGATTACCAGTCATTTGGTAAAATGCTAGAATGAAAGAGCCCTTGGGCCAAATGATAAAATGTTTCACTCATCTGGCCAAAAGTACAATGATTGACAAGCACATGCCAGTAATACGTTTTCTTCTATCATTTATTTCAAATGTGCTTGAAGAAGTCTCATTTTTAAACTATAAACATTTATGTGTACACAATTTGCATCTGCAGTTGCTGTAATTGTATCTAATATAGTCAAAATTCATCTTTATTAAAGTTCACACTGTGAGACTAATGAACCTAAAGCACTAGAATCACTCTCATTACACATGGCTGGATCTGTTTACTGAATCTGTATTGTCTCATGCCCAGAAGGAAAAATAAGCCACCAACATGCAGAACGCATCCTCTCAATTGTTTCCCCTACAGGAAATAGTTTAATTTAACTACATGCTAGCAAATAAGGAATGAATTCCAATTCAGATCTTTTCCTTATTAAGATTTAACATAAAGGAACAACTGATTAATTGTGTTTTGAAAGATTATTTATTCAACTAGTAGATGTAGAAAAGGCAGTGACTAGTATAGGACAGATTGATTAAATAGAAATTTACAGATGAAACATAGGTATCCAGAAGAATGAGAAGATGCAGTCAGTTTAGTTATTACACAACTGTTTTTCCTCATTCTTTTACCTTCGAGCTTGAAATGATCTCTCTTGTCCTTCCAGACCTCCTTTCAAGACTTGTTTCTTTTTATGACCCTTACAAATAAACAGCTGGCCGATAATAAGATAGGTTGAGAAGGCAGATATAACTGATTTTTACTTAGCAAGCAAAGAAAATGCATATTTGTAGAAATCTAGCCATGTACAAAAGGGGAACCCCTCCTTTGATCTGGTCTAGGAGCCTCTCACACTAATCAAAGACAAGCTCTACCTTTCCAAAATTGCAAGTAAATATGTTGGCCCTGGATCATGCATAAAGTTACTAAACTTGAACTTTTGGGCTCAAAATAAGGAAATCAAGGAAAAAATAGTTGAGAAGCACCTCCGAAAACCTAGTCCACTAGCCCTATAGTCCTTGAAAAGCTCCATCAAATGGACAAATCCTCAGCCAGAAGGAAAGTGTCAAGCACATAGACAAGATTTCACACTCAGACTCTCTCGACTTGGTTCCTGAGCCAGAAGAATTGCACAAGGACTCTTTCCCTGTCCAGGCAATGCCACTTTCTTCACACAGCAGAATAAGGACCAGTAGTATAATGAAAACAGGGTAAATGGGGCAACTGACCCAAGTGACGACCTTGGGTTGGGGTGTGAAAAATGTGGCTGCTGCTGGGAGCCATACGATAGTAATTGTAATTTCAGAAGCAGCTGGAAGTCTTCACTGTCCCTGTGGCCTGGGTGCATCCCTAAGCTGCTGATAAAGACCTCTTCTCATCATGTTTCCTCAGGGTGAAGTAAGATGAAATCCTTCCCTTTCTTCTAGTCCCTTAAAGACGGCCATGGTGATAAGGGATCTCCCTTTCCTGTTTTGGCTGAGATGAACCGCATTGTGTTTCTACTGTATCATAATTACAGTTAGTCAGAAAATAAACTATTTTGGGGTAAAAAAAAATCTCTGATTTTTTAAAAATAATTTTTCAATCATTTATAGCCAAAAATAAGTATGCATCAGCAGGTGTTATGCTTTTTCATTTCCAGTGGGATTTCTTAGTATTGGATCCTTAGCTGTTGTAAATCACAGTTTCATAGTTTCATAGTTGGTAGGGTCGGTGGGGACCTGAGCAGATCATCAAGTCCGACCACCTGCCATGGCAGGAAAATCAGTGCGGCCTTACATTTTACAAACAGTTTTCTAATTCTCTGAATTACTGTTTTTTACAGGCAGAAAAAGTATAAAAAGAGGCTAAATTTAGTTGAATTGTATTACCTAATTTCTGTTTTAAATTTGAGTAGGAGTGGTCAAACCACTAATTCTAATTTACAGTTAATCATAGCATCCTCCTATCTACTTTTCTCCACCTCTTTCTGGACTCAGTACATTCACCAACATCTCCTGACTTTGACGAAAATTCAGTTGCCAAAGCAACTGATGCTCTACTCCTATTCTCACTTGAGCTAATACCCTGCAATTCTACAGTTCAGTGCACCTTTCCAAATCACGGACGGCCAAGAGGATGAGTTTCTCAGGGTACCAGCATAAGAAGAGTGTTTAACCACATGCATGTGCCCCACTGTAGTCCGACTGTATTTTAGGAAGTATGCCTGAAGATGAAAGGTGCCCTTTCATGAACACTGTTTTATATTTTACATATTCTGTGTAGATATTAGAAATAATGTGGATAGATGATAGGTCCCACTATGCCTCTCCTGGTTTGCCTGAGTTTCTGGTCTTTGCCAGCACAACATATTTAAATGGATTTTGTACAGATAAGGAAGAACAGAGGAAAAAGCTTCCTTTTAATCCATGCCTGATGTGTACTCTGCTTTCAGGTCTGCACATGAGATGCATAACATTTTTTCTCTTCCTCTAAATTCAAAACAGGATTATAGACTTGCCTTCTGTATGTGTTTTCAATTAAATTTTCCAGTTTCCAGTTCTGTGTGTTATTCTCCACAACTACAGGCAACAACTAAAAGCAGGTGAAAAAAATAACTCCAGACTTATTATGAACTGGCTAGGAAGCACCTACCATTCATGACATGGAAAACAATTTGAAATTCAAGTAAGTCTCAGCAAGTGCCTAACAAAGAACATCAGGCAGCAAGTCAGCCTTATGTGTTTGATCTGCCAAAGATTTTTTTGCTCAGATATACAATCAGTCAGATTTTTTCTTCTTTCTACATTTGAATTCATGTTTAGAAAAAGGAATGGGAATGAGGGGGGCCGGAGAACTACAGTGTCTTTAAAGTCCCCTATGTATGTTTTGGGATGGAGACTTTAGTGCCTCAGTGTGAACACAAGTATTTAGACCAGGCATGACTTGGGAACAAAGCAATATAGTTAGACAATCCAGCCATACTTTCCAGCAGAAGAACAAAGTCTAATGTATTAGCAATAATTTGCTTAAGCCATGTTATAGTGAAAGGCCAGCACATGAACCAAAGCGCCAAGCACTTTCCTCTCCCCCTCAGATTAATACAATGAGGTGTGAAGCCTCAGGGAAATGATCCTGTGCCTTCCAGAGATCAAAGTCACCAAGATCTGGAGAAGGCAGGGGGGTAGCTGGTCCTGCCCCTCCCTTAGACTGGAAGGGGAGGGGAGGGGAGGAGCAGCTGCCAGCTACTCCCACTGCCTTTTCAGACACACTAGCCACTGGATCAAGAAGCAGGCAGAGGGCTTTGCCCCACAGCTCCAATTCCCCTGGCAGTGGGAAGATTGAAGCAAGCCTATGCTTTTCCCAGACCAGGACCACTCAGGTCTCGGGAAGGCACAAGGAGCAGAGGAGAAAGAGTGGTTGCAGAGTGAATGTCTGTACTGCTTCCTCTCTCAAAATCATTTCTAGCGGTGGAAATTTTCCACCCCAAGAAATTAACTTTTGTATGCAGCCTAAGTGTGAAGCAAGCACAATGTAAGAGGAGAAGAAGATCTAAGTCTGTTGAATATTTTAGTGGAGATGGAAAGGCAGGGGGTCAATTCAAGGTTTCCACTGAACTGGGAAATTAAGTCAGTGTAGCTCTGGTGAATAAATAATATTCTTCCTTAATTATGTCAAGGGTCTGATTTTACTCTAGGCCTTACTGCAGTAGATAATTTGAGTCTACAGATAACAGTGGTTATATTTGTGTTTAGTGAACTGATGGAACAAATATGAATAATCAAGTACACAACCACTAGTACCATAACTGCAAAGTCATTACAGGCACAAAAATGTAAATGTGGGTAGCTGTAGAGGGAAACAATATACCATCTAGTGGAAACCAGCCTGGGAAATCAAGATCTACGTACCTACACGCTGGATAAACATACAGTGGTGTCCCACTTTACTGATCCAGCGATACATTTTTACAAGACTTACTTATTCATCAAAACTGTAGAGTGCAGTCACAGCTAAATTTGACTTTTTATATCATAATGAAGATGCAAACATATACAAAATGGAAGGGGAGATAAAATGATTGCTTCAGATATATGTAGATGAGTCAGATGAGATACAAAGCCAGAGGGATACCTAAAGGTAGCCATTTTGCTAAGAATATTTTAAACCCCTGTTCTTTCGCCCGTTTGGAAGTGTTTTTAAACTTTCTTGTAAAAGACATCTATTTACTGAAAAATTCTAGGCTCATTTTTAAAATCCTAATAGAAGGCTCAGTAGCTAAATATTAGGAAAAAGACAACTATTTCATATGGAAAATATAGAATACTTATGAGCTTAACTTTGGCAGGAGAGTTGAAAAACTTGAAAGCTACTAGCTTCTCTATTATTGGTGTATATTGAAACATACGTACACAATCACATGCTCTCCACTTGTTTGAGAATTATGCTAGCTTCCTTACTGTCATCCATACCTATACATTGATTTGCTATGGTTTTTTTTGAAGTTCTTCTGTATTTTCACTCCAGTATTAGTGTGATCTATAGTTTTATACCCAGGTTCTGAAAACAACAGTTATCAGGCACAGTGCTTTCTATCGTGCGGTGTCCCCTTGAGGACAAAGAAACTGCATACTTGAAGACAAAGGGACTGAACATACAGAAAGTACCTCACCAGTAGGAAGTGACTGCTGAAAGTGATGCTTTTATCTTCTATTATTTTATTTTCTATCTTATATAACAGACAGCATGCAAGATCATGCTTAATTTTCATTCCCAAGATGTTTTTTTCTTGTGCAGAAATGCCTGTTTACGCCAAAGAATGATAAAATAGATGAAGAGACAACCTAGAAGTCAGCGCCACTGGCTCCTAATCACCTCAAATCTCTCTTGTCCTAAGTAAAGAGAAATAGCGGTTATCTCATACGTTACTGTACTATTAATGCTAGTACATGCTGGTGTAATGGTGAGCATCGGTCACTAGATGTGCAGAAGACTACATGGCACTGGACTCCCTGATGGCATCCATTAAGAGAGCGCATGTTGTGCTACCTCATCTACACAATTTACCCTGGGGTTTTCCCCACTGGGGAGGCAGCAAAATGCATGGAATATATGTTTGACAAGGTGTGGGATGGGTGAGTTAGCTCCGTATTAGCAACACCGGCTAATGTTGCACTCATTTCTAAGCCTGTTTTATCCCTTCCCACCTAGTGACATGAGAAAGAATGCAACAGCTCTGCAGATCCTGTACATTTCCTATGCTGTAACGCTGGCAGCACAGGGTACAAACAAGTGTCTTGTACACTCCCTAATGCCTCTCTCCTATTGTAGCAACCAGGCCCCAAATTGGCCCTCAGTCTGCAATATAAATGAGCATTTGACCCTGTGTGGGAATTAAAAACCCCCTCATGTTTTGAATATTTTACAGCAACATATAGGGCATCCTAAAGGCTTCTACTACCAAAATCAAGGTCAAACAATTATAAAACAGCTAACTTTTACCACTTTCTCAGGAATCTCAGATGCTGCAACAACTACTAATGTTGAATATTTAACCACCTCACTTTTATAGATTCCCCATTTGCTGATGTTCTGACAAGTTTCCTTTATCTTTCATCCTTTCATCACTCAAGGTGTGAAACAGGCAAGACAAAGTGTGGGACAAAAAGGCAGCCAGAATTCATTAACAAACTACAGAAATACAAACCAAAAGAGCAGTTAGAGTATGGAAACTTGCACAATTGGCTACTTAATACTAGAGTCGAGGTTGGCATGATAAACTACAGAATCCTTGTGAAACAAAGAGTGGAATTGTGGAATAGTAATAGTCAGTAGAAAGAAAGTAAGGAAATTAAAGAGTCCTATATGTAATCTGTTTTGTCTGAAGAAATGTCTGCCATTAAAAGAAAAAAAAATCCCACTCTTTTAAGCCACAGTCCCTGAAAACACAAATGATTGACTCTACTGTACAATGGAAACACACACACACACACACACACACACACACACACACACACACACACACACACACACACACACACACGGAATCCTTAATATGGCAAGCAGGTTTATGCAGCTAAATTCTACCAACGGGCACTCCTAAAAATATAGGCCTAATATTTTAATGTAAAGACGCATCTTCACATAAGCCAGCCCAATGTGAAGAGGATATAAAGTCTGGAGGAGTTTGGATCAGGGTGTACTGATGTTCCTGCTGGTACTTAGAAACCACAGAGGTTCCTGGCAAAAGGATGTTGCTCTGGCTCTCAGGCTTATATCAGTTGCCAAATTTGGTTCAGAAAGGAAAGGATTTTTTCCCTAGGTCAGACTTTAGGGGGCAGTGCTTTTGGCATTGTACTTTTCCAAGGATCTTGTGAATACATATTAGTCAATTACTGTATTGGTAATGCCCTCAATCTCCCCTTCTTTCACCTATGGCATGTGCTGTCAGTTTTTTTAGGTGTGCCTTGTAGTTAACTGGGGTATAGCTTGTAGCCTTGTTGGGCTAAGGACATAGGCAGACAAGGTTCTTCAGGTAAATCTGATATAGTTTATTAGACCAGCTCAAATAGTTGGAAAAATTCTTTGCAAGCTTTTGGGGTAATACCCTTTGTCAGGCTGAGGAACCATCTGCAGTTGGTCTGTGCTCTTCCTGGATGAAATGAATAGTAACGAAGCCTGATGCTAGTATGCAAGAAAGTCAGTCATTAGAAGTGTAAATGGAGTCAGTGGGTGAGAGACAGGGTGGAGGTGGGGAGGAAGAGAAAGGGGAATTAATGTAGCAGGTAAATAGTGGAGAGATACCTGGGTAGTCAGATGTTAGGCAGGTTAGAATGTGTCATAGATCCGATTGGGGAGATAGTGGTTTTCTTGTGAAAAATGTACCCCACAGGTAATTGATTATTCTTGTCTTTGATAGGTTTTTGGTGTGTGTTCATTCTGGTGTGCAGTACAGGAAACCCTTGTTATTCACAGGTTCAGCATTTGTGGTTTCAAATATTAGCGAATGCCAAACCTGCACTTTAAATACAATTTATACACTTACAGGAGCTCCTGCAGAGCTCTGCGCTTGCTGCTGCTGGGCTCCTGGTGCTGTGCTCTTGCCATCACCACTGGAGCCATGCCCGCCCCCACCCCCCACTGCGGCATGAATGCAGTGCCTTATTTGTGGATTTCACCATTCACAGGGGATATGAGAATGTATCCCCTGCAAATGGTGAGGGTCACCTGTAGTTGTTTGGTCTCTCCTACATATTTTCCATCAGGACATTTGGTGCATTTAATGAAATATATTACATTTCTGGAGGTGCAGCTGTAAGATCCAGGAATGGTGGGTTTTGCTGTGGGGTGCACTAATCGTGGAGGTTTTGGAGATATGTTGACAGGTTTAACTTTTCTTGTCATGGCATGGTCTGGATCCATTTGGTGTGTTTTGGGCCATAGGATGTTTGCTTCTAGTGATGAGGTTAGCGTGATTCAGTGCTTGTTTGAAGGCTAGGATGATCGTTCTGGGAAAATCCCTTTAAGAACTGGGTCTTCTTCTAGTATAGGTTGCAGTTGTTCAAAGATTTTCTCTGTGGATTCCAAGGAGTGGTGATATGTCATAACTAATGGTGTGCGATTCATGGGGGGTTTTCTTCTGTACTGCAGCAATTCTTCATGTGATATCTGGGTGGCCCTTTCTTGTAGTTAACTGTGAATTCAAGTACTAGTGAGTATTCTTCAATTTAGTTATAGCCTGTGACTGCAGAGAACTGGACAAAATGTCTTGGGAGCACCTTTCTATTTCTTTGTTCCTCTGAAAGGCTGGCCAGGACGACAACTTAGAGCACTGGTTCTCAACTTTATTGGACTCAATGCACCACATAGAAAATGTCATCTCTTAGTTTTCATTCATTTTCTGATAACTCTTTTTCCATTGCAAAGAACTGAGAAAGTCAACAACAGGTCAGAATGTTTATAACGCTTTATAGGCACATCCCTATGAGTGGAGATGTGCATTTCCCTGGGGACTAATAGCAGCACCACATATTTGAACCACTGCTAGTTGTCCCCAGGTATGCCCCTGCATGCATGCTCTGGAGCATGGCAAATTGCCTCAAAAGTGATAGGGAAGGCTGGGGGAAGCACCTGGGCTGGCCCCAGCAGCCTTACCTGGGTCCTGGGGGCCTCCTGGGGATGCAGTGGGGGCGATCTGGGTGCACAGAACATGGCCGGTAGTTGGACTATGGCTCTACCCATCCAGCTCATGCTGCCCACTTGGGGCATTTTGTCGTACGCCAGAGCACAGGTGCAGGGGTATTCCCCGGGGACAAGTAACAGTGGCACAACTATGTGTTGCTGCTCTTTGTTCCCAGGAAAACACATGTGTACTCATGGGGATACACCCTAAATGTCTATTTGAAATCTCTGGGTTTTTCTTGTGAATTGTGCTTGAACATCTAAGAGTGAACACTTCAGGGCACCCCCAACACTCTTGAAATTATTCCAAGGCACCCCAGGGTGATTTCAAGGTACTCCAGGATGATTCTCACTTTTTTGAGAATCATTGCCTTAGAGACCAAATGGTTCAGAGCTTTCATAGGCAACAACTTTATTCATGAGATGCTATGAAAGCCCATGCTTCTCTGAAACAATTAATTGATAAGGTGCCACCCTGCCTGACTTTCTCTGTAACTTCAAACTAACAGGGCTAGCTACCTCTCTCTGTATTCCTTAAGTGATCCTAAATGAGAAAAGCAGTCCAGTGGATAAGGTACTAAAATAGATACCCAGATTCTATCCCGGTGTTTGCTATTGAGTCACTGTATAACCTTGATGATTCAATTTCTTTTCTCCATAAAAAAGGGACAATGGCATTTGCCATTAGTGATTTATATAAGACTGAATAGGATTATAGCAAAATTTACATTAAACAACAGAGTGAAAGATAAAAAAACTACTAATTTTTGTTCATTTTAATATAGATTAGGGTGGCTATGGCACAGAATTAATAATTTTAATAAATTAATTACTTTTCAAATTGATTTGTACTATTTTATGAAAAAGTTCACAGGCTTAGATATGTTTGGTTAATTATAGAATTGGAATAATTAGCAATGTCTAAAAATTGACACTACAATTTTTATCCTATTATTTCTAGCTTTGAGCTACTGCACAAATAATTTGATTGCATTCTGTTTAGTCTGAAAACTTTGTTCCTATGTAGAATAATAATCAAAGTAGTCACCTGCTTCTGTTGGTGTTAGCTTTTTAACACCAACAAACCAGTTTTTAACATACCAGTTTTCACTTTCTTATCCTGGGGTGGGTTTAGGGAGTGGTGTTGGGCTTAGGGAGCAGTGCAAGACACATGGGTGAAAGCCCGTTGTGCCCCCGCACCCCCAAAGCCCCCAAGCTACCCCCAACAGCTGTGGAGTGCCCCTGCTAACCCCCAGCACAGCCAGAGGTAAGCGGGGCCTGTGGTGGGAGGGGACTAGCCCAGCTCAGCTGCAGGGAGGCAGCTGAGAGGAGCCAAGGAGGATCTCGCCCCGCCCCAGCTCCTACTTTGCCCAGCCCCCCAGGGAGCCATGCAACCAGAGCTTCATGAACAGGCCACGCAAACAGGCACGCTTGTCTGCCAGGTGCGCAGGTTAGTGTGGGAGTTTGTGCAGGAGCGTGAGCAGGAGGGCCCACAGTCCTTCCAGTGAGCCCTAGGGAAGCTAGTGCCATCAGCAGCCGGCCTCCCAGTAGCACTATGCGGATGAGCGCATGCCGCACCCGAGGGTCCCCTCGGAGTCTGCACCCTCCCCTCTGGCACCTCAGAGGCCTCCACCCAGATGGAACCCATGGTTCTGGGCTCCATGCAGACAGAGCCTGGCTCTCGCCTGCAGGGGCTGCCTGGCATGTTTCCAGGTTCATGGGACTGGGAGCATGGCCACTTCCCCTTGGATGGTTTGCTCCACTTTGGAGTCTCTGGGGCACCAGATCAAGGAGCTCCAGGCCACGGTCCAGAGACTGAAAGCCATCAGGGATGGTGAGCAGGAGACAGACTCCTACTGCCAGGACCTTCAACCCCTGCAGGCGGAGGGTAGACCAAGGTCATCCTCCAGGGCAAGGGAGGACTTGGGAATTTCCCATACTGTCCAGCCAGGGGGTTGGACCAAGGTGGTCAGGGGCCCCAAGTCCCTCTACACCAAGGCCCCCTCCCCTCTAGGGCTTCACAACAGGTACAAACCTCTTGCAGCCCCAGTAGAGCCTGCAGAGATGCCAGGTCCTGTAGGCAAGGGAGGATCACCCACCCCTACTTCCCTAAGGCAAAATGTAGAGTGCTTGTCATGGGAGACTGCCTCCTGAGGGGGACTGAGGAGACAATCTGCCGCCCCAACCCCCTAGCCTGAGAGGTCTGCTACTTCCCAGGGGCCCACATCTGGGACATAGCAGAGAGGATCCCAAAAATTCTCTGGCCCTCCGACCACTACCCTATGCTCCTCATCCATGTGGGCACAAATGACATGGCTCAGAGCAATCCCAGCCAGGTCATGAGACACTACAGGTAGTCTACAGACTGAAGTAGCCAACCAGAGACTGTGGCACTGGTGTCATCGTGAAGGCTTTGACTTCTATGATCACAGTCTGCTCATTGGTGAGGGAGGCAGTGGTCTGCCACAATGAGTGGTCTGCTGGGAAGTGAAGCCTCACTCCACTGGGGAGGAGGCTCTTCTCAGCCAGACTTGCTGACCTGCTTGACCAGGCTTTAAACTAAGCTGACTGGGAGACGGGGAGAATTCTGCCAATGCAAGCCCACTGGGCAGTTTTTATAAACCCAGCAGGCTAAGGCACTCAAGGGAACCCACCCCTACCCCAGCCCCAGAGCAATCTGTAGGAAAGGCAAGGGCCCCGAATGGGACACTTAAGTGCCTATACACCAATGCCAGGAGCTTGGGGAACAAACAGGAGGAACTGGTCCTACTGATAAACCAAAAGGATTATGAACTTATAGGGATAACAGAGACCTGGTGGGACTCCACCTGTGACTGGGCCACAGGTATAGATGGCTATGCCTTGTACAGGAGAGATCATGTGGACAAAAGGGGTGGGGGGTAGTTCTCTATGTCAAGGATAGCTACACGTCCCTACAAGATGACATTGGCACCCAGAAGGGATGACTGGAGACTCTCTGGGTCAAAATCCATGGTGAACAAGGCACAGTGGACACAATGGTGGGGGTCTACTATAGCGCTCCTAGCCAGATTCAAGAGCTTGACCAGGAATTCTCCAGGGAAGTAGCTGAGGCTGCACGCTACTGGTGCATGGTTGTCATGATAGATTTAAACTACCCTGACATCTCGTGGGAAGAATACTTGGCCATATCCGAATGGTCGCAAAGCTTCCTCGTGTGTGGATGAGCTCTATCTGACTCAAGAAGTCTATGGACCAACAAGAGGCAAAGTGCTCCTCAACCTGGTACTGGCAGTGGGGAATGACTTAATCAGTGACCTAATAATTGAAGGGAAGCTGGGAGACAGCAACCATGAGCTGATCACCTTCACCATCCGCCGTAAAGCAGGCAAGTCAGTCAGCAAAGCAGAAGTCCTCGACTTCAGGAAAGCTGACTTTGAAAAGCTCAGGAGGCTTGTTGGTGAGGCCCTAAGTGATCATGACTCAAGGGGAGGGGAGTTCAATAACAGTGGTTGGTCCTCAAGGGAGCAATCCTGAAAACACAAGCAATGTCTATTCTGTCTTGGAGGAAAGGCAGCAAAAGGGCACAGCAACCCTCTTGGCTCTGCAGGGAACTAGTGGACCTTCTGCATCTAAAAAGAAAGGCCTATAAAGGATGGAAGGCTGGATCCACCCCAAAGGTGGAGTACTCTGCACTCGTCCGGACCTGTAGAGAGTTGTAAACTTCCGTGCCTATCTCCCGAGCATCATGCATTTGGGTTCTTCTCGAACCTCACCATGGTTTCTTGTGCTGCACAGCCAGGCTACTGGGAGTGACCTCAGGTCAGTTCCCCCAGGGGGCTCTCCTGCCACATCTTTGATGGTAAATAGTTTTCTATTGGGAGGACAATGTCTGGCCCTGTGGTTCCTGCTTCCCCTGGTACTTACCCTTGGTCATCCTCACAGTATTTCTTCTCGGGGCTCCACCTCACCTACACACCGCCTAATGCCAACCGTGGTGTTGTCCATCAAGGCCGACGTTCTGGCCCTCCCTAGCACGCAGTCCCTTAGAGACTGCAATCGTTAGCCACTGGTGGTATTCATACTGAATGTCTCCCATGACCCCTCTTTGCTCCCAGCTTACGTGGTGTCTGACTCCGCCCAGGCTTCAACCGGCTTTGCTGCGTCATTTCCTCCCCAGGTCCAGTACCTGCCATCTGTCATCCATGTCAGAGCTCCATCCCCTTTGCTTCTGCCGGTGTCCCAGTCATTGCTGCCACCGACCTCCATCCACGTCGACCCCGTGAGCAACTCCTTGGGCCCTCAATGGCCCGGTGTCCCCGTTGTGCTCCCCTTCTGCAGGAGCCACCACATCCCCTTGTCAGGAGTGCCTGGGCATCCTGACTCCGCTGAGCTGCTTGGAGTCACTGCTTCTGGTCCTCCCAGCTTCCTTCCTGCCGGGCCTTTTATCTTGGTGCCGGGCATCCATCCAGCCAAGTGCCCTGGCACACTTTTGTAAAGCACACCCAGGCAGATGTGGGAGCCATTCCTGGCTCCTCCTAGCTCCACCATGGGTTTTCCCTTTGATCTTTGCCCATGGCAGCTCCAGCCACTGCAGTTTCACTTTCATCGTGATCAGCTTCTGGCACAGCATCCCGCTGCCTCTCCACTGACTCAGGTAAGTTTTCTCCACAGGAGTGAACCAGGAAAGGCAAGGCTGCAACTGAACTCCAACTGCCTACATGTATTAAGGACAATAAGAAGTCCTTTTTTAGATATATGGGGAGCCAGAGGAAAAGCAAGGGCAACATTGGACCCCTACTAAACCATATGGGTCATCTGACAACCAACGCCCAGGAAAAAGCCAGCTGGCCCAGACAGCTTACACCCCAGGGTACTTAAGGAGCTGGCAAGCATCATAGCTTGGCTACTGACATGGATCTTCAAGAACTTGTGGTGCTCAGGCGAATTGCCTGAGGATTGGAAGAAGGCCAATGTGGTGCCTATCTTCAAGAAAGGGAAGAAAGTAGATGCGGGTAACTACAGGACCATCAGCCTGATCTCCATCCCCAGGAATATCTTGGAGAAAATCATCAAAGAAAACATTCTTGACAAACTGGCTGAAGGCAACTTCTTGAGAGATGGTCAGCAAGGGTTTGTTGCAGGTAGGTCTTGCCTGACCAATCTCTTCTCCTTCTATGGCCAAGTGACATATCACCTGGACAAGAGAGAAGAGATTGATGTCATATATCTCAACTTTAAAAAAGCTTTCAATCATCTCATAGAAAAACTAGCCAACTGCAGCCTCAGCTACATCACAGTCCACTGGCTGGGGAATTGGCTTTGAGTTTGGACTCAGAGACTGGTAGTTGATAGAAATCAATCACTGTGGTGCACTGTGACCAGTGGAGTCCCCCATGGCTCCGTCCTTGGCCCTATCCTTTTCAATAACTTCATTAATGATGTGGACATTGGTGTCAGAAGTGGACTTGCCAAGTTTGCTGATGACACCAAACTTTGGGGTAAAGTGTCCACACCCAAGGACAGGATGGTGATCCAGGCTGACCTTGACAAGCTCAGAAAAAGGGCAGATGAAAACCTGATGGCCTTCAACAGGTTACAAGGGTGGGTGGATGAGAATAGGATGGGATTCAACATCAACAAGTGCAAAGTGATGCACCTGGGGAGGAACAACTGGCACCATACCTACAGGCTGGGGAACTCCCTTCTTGTCAGTACAGAGGCAGAAAAGGATCTTGGAATCATCATTGACTCCAAGATGAACATGGGCCGGCAGTGTGGGGATGCAGTCAGGAAGGCC
>NW_017729032.1:252450540-252498180 GCF_001723915.1 Gavialis gangeticus | reverse complement strand
CGGACTAGATGATCTACTCAGGTCCCTTCCGACCCTAGAAACTATGAAACTGACAAATGCATGGTACTCCACCTTGGGAAGAAAAACTGGCTACATGCTCATAGGCACAGCAGTGCCGAAAGAGACTTGGGGATCATGATTGACCACAAGATGAATATGAGCCACCAATGTGACGTTGCAGCCAGCAAAGTCAGCAAAACTCTGACTTGCATCCATAGATGCTTCTCTAGCAAATCCCAGGATGTCATCCTCCTGCTGTACTTGGCCTTGGTGAGCCAGCAGCTGGAGTATTGTATCCAATTCTGGGCTCCACATTTTAAAAAGGATGTGGAGAAGCTTGAGAGAGGCCAGAGGAGAGTCATGCACATGATCAGAGGGTGGGAAACCAGGCCTTATGACGAGAGGTTGAGAGCTACAGGACTCTTCAGCTTGGAAAAGCACAGGCTCAGGGGGGACCTGGTGGCTGACTATAAGTATATAAGGGGTGTAAATCAGGATCTGGGGGAATACCCATTCACCAGAGCACCCCATGAGGTGACAAAATCAAATGGTCACAAACTTCTCCAAGACCGTTTCAGGCTGGACATAAGGAAGAACTTCTTTACTGTCCGAGCCCCCAAGACCTGGAAAAGACTGCCGATGGAGGTGGTGCAAGCACCTACTCTGGCCTCCTTTAAGAGGCAACAGGATGCTTATCTTGCTGGGATCCTGTGATCCCAGCTGACTTCCTGCCCCTGGGTCAGGGGGCTGGACTCAATGATCTTCTGAGGTCCCTTTCAGCCCTAATGTCTATGAAATCTATGAACTATTAACAGTGCAATTTTCTGGTTGTAACCAACCAGGGTTCAGGGGTCATAATGGACAACTTGATAAAAACCCATGCTCAGTTTGCAGAAATAATTAAAAAAACCAAGCAAACATTAGGTTATGTAAAGAACTGGATAATATGGGAAATATTGTAGTGTCACTTCACAAATCAATCATACATCTGGAATATTGCATTCAGATGTAATCAGTGTCTCAAAGATACAGTAGTAATATTAAGGGTTTAGTGTAAGGATGAGTGTAAGGATGTCAAACATATTCTGTGATAAGGGCTGAATTAACCTTTAAGTAAGAATCCCTAGGTAAAAAAAAAAAAGTGTCTGACAGTAAGCAAACTTTACAGCTTATTTTGAATGTGCTAGACATTCTTATAAATTATCAAAATCAAACACTGAAATCAATTTTATGCAATTTCTCTATCTGTTAATTTACCTTTCATTTCATTTCCACTATGAACATTCCTGTATGATGAGTTGGGCCTAAAACTATGGCCCAGTGGTCAGCTGGCTAGTTTTCCCATGCCTAAGCTCATGGGTTCCAAGTTCCCTGTTGGCTTCCTCAAGGGCTGTCTTGGTTGAAGGTGGCTTTTTTGTGCATGTGGGGGCAAGGACAAATTAGGAGGAATGGCCTCAAACTGCGCCAAAGGAAATTTAGGATAGAGATTAGAACTTTCTTATGAAATGGTTCTGAGGTATTGGAACAAGCTACATAGGTTGTGGAATCTCTATTCCTGGAAATTTTCAAGAGTTGGTTAGATAGACACTTGTCTGGAATGTTTTAGTCCTGCCTTGAGCAGGGGCTGGTCTAGATGGCCTCGTGATATCCCTTCCAGCCTTACTTTCCTATGATCCTATGGCCCCATGCCTCTGTCTCTTCTGTAAACATTCTATTCACTCAATCCCATATCCCATGTAAGCACTTACCCTCACCTTTCTCGTACCCACCCATCCTTTGGGAATTTCCTCCACCCAATTCTCTAAGCATTTAAACTTCCTGTGTCCAGTTTTCCCCATTTGGATATTTTAAATCTCCTTTGCCCCAGTTTTATCCCTGTAGCCATCACTACATTGCCTCCACTTCTGGTTTAATAAATAGTAAAGAACAGTGTATTGAATATTTAATTTTTCAGAATCCATGAACATGGAAAAATTCAATAAGCTCAAAAGCAGTAAATTTAAAGCTGATCAAAAGGCCTTCTGAAAGATTCAGCCAGTCCTGGAATGCCTTGTCCAAAGTTATCATTGATTTAGCTGAGAGCTAAATGTCAATAGGATTAAGAAAAGAGTTAGATGTTTATATGGGTAAAGGACATTCACATTTAGATTGGATTGGATTGGATTGGATAAAATCTGCCTAACGGATAATGCTTCTAGGAATAATCCAACTATTTACTGCCTAAGGTTAGGAATAAACTTCAATGTGCGGGTTCTTCCTTAATTATCCTTTACCGAGTTTCTAACATCTTCATCTAGAGCCTCTGATACCAAAGTGCTTGAAAATGTGTAACAACTCTATAACTGGTTTCTATCCAGCTTTAAATCTGAATATGTGACAGGGCCCTTAGGTTTCCCAGAGGCATCCAACCAGCCTCTTCAAGTGGGAGAGTATGTTCCTGGTGTTGTCTTTTCTTTGGCTTTGCTTTCCCTTACAGGAGGACTGCAGCTATTTTAACTTCTCTTCCATGAGCAAAGTAAGGTTTCTCATTACATTCCTCTGCCTGCCTTCCTGTAGAGCCTTGCTGCCAACCCTCTGGGAACTGCACCTCCTGGAATTCCTGTGTTCCTTAGGGAGCAAGAGCAGAGGCATGCTGTGCTGACTGTTTCTCTTATAGGGATGAGACACTGTAACACCAGGACCATCAGTACAGATTAAAATCAAACACTTTCTGAAAGTACCAAGTGCAAGGTAATTACATTCCTAGAATTATCTTGTCACAGTGGGTTTCTCTCTTTTTGTTATATCCTAAATCCCAGCAGAGGGTAGAATTCTCCTGTAGCCATGAGTCTATAGCATTAATAGTAGCATATCATGACAAGCTGGTGTTCTGGCGGTAATCACCAGTGGTCACTACTGGGAGAATGACTTGCACAAGAGCTTCAGCCACAGCTAGAAGCTCTTACACCTCCACCTTGTGTGTCCTACATAGCACAATCACATTTTTGTTGTCTTTGCCAAGCATAGGGATAGCAACACATTTGGGATAGACCAAAGGTGCTCAACCCCCACCCTGCATGCTGGATCTGGTGAGCAGAGTTACGTTGTCCATTCCACTGTCCACTGATTGCTGCTCCCTTTCTGCCAAATATACAGATTCAAGGGGAGCCTTTTGGGTTGGATGGTGTAATCCTATGTACTAGAATGGGCATGTAGAGCCAATTAAGACAGTGCAGGGTGGCACAGAGCTAATCTGGATGCCATGGAGCAGCATGGAGTTGATCTTCATGGTGCAGGGCAGCCTGGAGTGATACAGGTCCAGTTTAGGTGGCTTGGGGCAAAACAGGGTGATGCAGGGCAGTGAGGGGTGGCACGGGTTCTGATCCATGTACACAGGGGCTGATCCATGTAGCACAGGATAGATGGGGGTGGTGCGGGGCCAGTGTACAGGGGCCAGACAGAGGCAGTGTGGAGGCAGATCCAGCCTGTGGACTGCCCCCACACCACCCATTTAGCTTCTGGGGCCAAAAGATTTGAGTACCATGGGAGCAGACTAAAAAGAAAGGGGAAGAATAATGGACAGGTCCTTCTACTCCAGGTTCATGTCTAAACAGAACTTGAAAATAGTGACTTTTTCTCCACTCAACTCTGTTCTTTTTTAGAAAGGCTGATGATTCTAGACTTTCTCTAAATCTCCTCTAAGACTTCCTCTCTTTCTGCAAATAGCTCAGGGAATCCCCAGTTATAATTCTTGTACAGTAAACTGGTTACTTGTTGGATATCTTTGGCTTCTTTCCCAGAATTTATTTCTCTTAAAGGCAAGCTCTGGTAAGAAGTCAGGCTGGCAGGGCCTTCCCTTAAGAGAGTTGGGTATGACTAGTTATTAGCACTAAATAATCATAGACAATTAGGGCTAGAAGGGCCCTCAGGAGATCATGTAGTCCAACCCCCTGCTCAAAGCAGGACCATCCCCAACTATCTCAACCAAGCCAAGACTTTGTCTAGCTGGGTCTTAAAAATCCTCCAAGGATGGAGAGTCACAACCTCCTGGGTAACCTGTTCCAGTGCTTTACTACCCTCCTACTGAGGAAGCTCTTCCTAATATCTAACCCTCCTAATTATGCTGCTTGTCTATGGAAAGATATATTATTTGAAGAGTGCTGAGGGATAAATAGCCAGCCTCCTTTTCACCACACCCACTGTCTACGCTAGCAACAGGGAAACAAAGTGACATAGCAGCCATTATACTCTTGGGCTCTTTTCTTCTCCATGCAGGTGACATGCTCCCTAACCCTAACCCTAACCCTAACCCTAGCTGTATCAGCTTTTAGGGCAGTTTTATGTTGAAGGGAGATAGAAAATGTCATGTGCACAGACCTTCAACATTGACTCATAAGGCTCATGTTAACACCACCGCCATTATATGAGCACTGATCAGCTCATATAATAATGTTATAGTTTCATTAGCTCCTGTTTATTTGGTGTTTCATTTAACAGCCCAGCTCCCAAGTTTATATGCTAGTGACAATCTCAAATTTCATTTCTAACAGGATTTTTTAAAATCCTCATTGTTATAAAGCAAAGTTTTAAAATGATCCAAATGCTGCCTCCCTTAAAGGTTCTGGAACTTGGACAAAAAAAGTGCCAATATATATTTTTTAAATTTTATAACTTACCAGATCCCTGGCTTGTGATTTGTTAATGATTTTTACATCATTGTCACACCTGTACATTTTACCTTATGCTATGCTGGGTGTCTGAGAGACATATTTTTAATCAAATGCTCTGTCTTATTTTATCTGCTTTAGAGATGTTCCTGGACAGGTTCTACTGTCAGCTTGAAAAATCTAAAACTTCATAATACACAACAGTCAATGAATAAAATATATTTCAATTAATCACTTCAGAGCTCCTTGATTAACTGATTAGTCAGTTCCTCAGATCAAGCAATACAATTTTAGTCAGTGTTCTAAGTAAAGCCTTCCAAGTTACTGCTGCCCAAAATTCAGAGAGAAGAAAAGCCAAAAGACACCTCCTTATGAAAAGAACAGATGCTTTTCTTTTCATGTCCAGTTATGGACTTGAGCTTGCAAATGCATATTACCCTTTTGACCATAACAAAACTATAATGAAGAAAGTCCCTAAATGATTAATATTGCCATTAGTTATGGAATTTTCAATATAGCACCTCATTAAGTGTAGCCTGCTTCACTGAAAATAGAAAACCTTCTTAAACTCAGACACCAAGTTTTTGCCACAGTGAAGGCTGCACTGTGTGATTCAGAGGGATGGTCAGGGTTGCCTTAGGAAAGGGAACAGACGTGTGTTTGCAACGCTACTAAGTTTCAGTTATACCCTCTTGTGCAACAGACTGTTTTGGGTCACTTCAATTAAGTACAGTTTGGAAGAAAAAAATACTGCTCTAACATATGCCAAGAGGCATAGGGGGAGGGTCTAGGATGGAGGACAAGAGATGGGAGCATAAGGGAGACACTTTTGCCCACCCCTTAGCTGCACCAGGTGCAGCTGTGGCAGTGTTGAAAATGGAGTATTAAAACATACGTGGCCAGATTCTACTTCCTTTATTTACCCACATGTAATCTCGTTGGAATCATTGCACATTTAAATCTCATTGAAATCAACCAGTGTAGTTATTGCCATCCTCTAAATTCCCTCCCATTTGCCTACCTAGTATTCCTGAGGGCCCTGGCACATGTTATACTTAAGACATGATTAACTGGTTAGTCATGTCTTAAGCACTGACCTGACACATATTTATTCAATGAATAGCGTGAAAGAAACAGGACTAAGCAACAGTTATCACATTTAAAAAGTGTAATAACTTCATGGCTGATTCCTATTAGGCCTTTAATGTATTTGTGGCCAGCCAGTGCTCCCAGCCTCTGGAGCACACTTTAATGTGCTCCAGAGGCTGGGAGCACTGGTCAGCTGATTGGGGCTTTTAGCTGGGGGAGTATGATGAGCCCCTTTCACTGGGAGTCAAGCTAATCAGCTGATGAAGTTCCCAGCCCCTGAGGCTGTGGGCTCTAGTCAACTGATCAGGGCTTCCAGCCACAAGAACAAAGATTGCTGGTGCTGGGGTAGCCTGGGATCATGATCTTGGGCCCCCCCTGTGCTGGCAATAAGGTGTGGTGGGATCTGGTGCTCAATCCTACAGTTGTGCCGTCTGCACGTGTAGCCTGGTAAAGGAAGGTGCTTATTGGGATAGTGCATTAGATCCCTTTGCACCTTCTTTTTAACATCTATGGACCACCCCACCCCACCGCACAGCCCCAGCACCATGCTTACTGCAGACAGTTTTCAGGAAAACACTTTATTGTCTTCATAACAAACAGATCCCCATCCTCCCTCCATCCCAAACAACAGAGCCCCTCCACCACCCACCCCACCCATAAACATTCAAACACCCTCTTCCCTGTGTGAACTACTTACACCAAATGAAGTGCTGTGGTTGTGTGCATGCCCTCCCAGGGTGGGCAGCCATGGGGTAGGAGTGCCTAGGGGCAGAGTCCAGGGATAGGTGGTCACCTCCCTGGCCTCTGGCTGTTCCCCCTCAGATGTAAATGCCACCGTGAGCCCAGTGGGTAGGAGGCTCGCCCAGGGGTAACAGCAGCTGATGGTCACCTAGCACGGGCAACTCACCCTCCAGCAGCTGGTGTCCAGGGCCAGCAAGACTGGTGTGAAGTCCTGGCCCTGCTGCAGGCAGATATGGTTTCATACCCACATGGAGTTGGGGCAAGCAGCGGGCTTGGGCCCAGGTAGGGGGGCTTCGTGGCAGGGCACTTGGGGTATGAGAGCACCTGGACAGTGGAGATGGCATTGGATCTCCACCCAGGCCCATGAGGGGGTCTGCTGCTGGGCAGAGGCCAGGTTCCTCCAGGGGCCTGCTGCCACAGCTCTGGACCCCACTGCCCCCCATTCTCCTTTTGCAAGCCAGCTGCAATCCTGTGCTGCCACCAAGCCCACAGCATCTCAGCTCAGGGGTCATGGGGCTCCCAGATGACTGGGAAAAAGAGATGCCTTTGCCCCCACCCTCCCTGCAGGGGGCTGTGCTGGGTGCTGCCTGCAGCACCCAGCACAGGGGCACAGTGCAGGACTCACAGCTGTGTGGTGAGACAATGCATCACAACCCCTGCAGACTCCAGAGTGGCTGCTGGGGATCATCTGTGGGCAGCAAGAGCTGGCCCTGGTGGCTAGGAGCTGCCTACACCTGGGGCCAGGTGCTAGCAGGCCTAGACCACATGTCCCTGGCAGCTGTGTGGCACTGTGATGTCAGGCAATGGCGCCAGAGTGCAGGCAGGCTGGCACAGCTGGCCTGCAGCCTGCACAGCGGGACACAGTGGCCTGGTATGGTCTCAAGCTCCCTGCAAGTGCCCCAGGACCCTGAGTGCCTGCAGACTTTTAAGGGCCTGAGGGAGATGGCCCACACATGAGGCAGGAGAACCTCCCAGGCGCGGATCACTGTGGCTAGCCTCAAATTTGCTCCCAGTTGGCATCTACACATGCATTACTGCACAGTAACTACTTGCAAGTATGGAAGCAAATGTACTCATGAGTAGTGATTTTTACTGCACAGTAAGCAAGTGCACATGTAGACAAGTATGCTTATGCTTACTGTACAATAAACTACATTACTGCACAGGAAAGTGTGTTGTGTAGAAACAACCAGTGCATAGTAATGTTGCATAAATTGCTGATTTTATCCCCTGGAGGCTAGTCCAATTCACCTCTAGAAGAGAGTCACACTTTCAGGCTGGGTCCAACTCTATTTTATTGCTTGCAAGCAGGCCGACAGAGGAGCTTGTTGCTCAGATCAGTGCCGACCCTAAACAAAGAGCACACGTGGCTTTTATTGAGCTAGCATTTTTTTCAGTTGACGTGTTACATTTTGATTGGTCATTTCAAACCAAAACCTGAGCAACCTATAAGACATACGTAGTGGGCTATCCTGTACCATGTGGGTGGAAACTTACAGAATGCAGGGGTTAACACTAAAACAAGGAACAAAGAAACATAGAGAAAAGTATCTATTTTCGCTACAGTAATAAAGTACATATCAATCTGGATCGATTTTATCTGTGTTGGCCAATAATTTGGTAAAAAAATGTTTTAGCACCCTGGTAAAAAAAAAGAAAGAAATCAAAGATATTTTTGTCTTTCTTACTCTTTCTCCTTCCTTTCTCTTTTGCTACTGATAAGGGAAAAAATAAAGGGAGGAAGAAAGGAGAGGCGTAAAAGAGTATTTTTAATTAAATCCAGGACTATTTCAAAACCTCTACATTCCTACTGAGAAAGATTTATCTTCTAAAAATAATGTAATTTTATTTAGTCCCCCTCCCAAATTAAAAAATTCAGCTCTGCAGGCCTGAAGAGCATGCAGGTGAATAACATAGCTGCAGTTCCAGTTCCCTTGACATGCTTTCCTCGGTAGATTGCAAGCAAATCCTGCTACAACAAATGAATTCTAGGGAATATAGTTCCCCTAGGACTGTTTGAAAGTTGAAAGATCAGGGGTTCCAAGAAGAGGTAAGGAAAGGTAAGGTACCTAAAGTAGCACTTCACATAGAGATGCTTCATGTATTGAGAACTATTTTTCTATTGTTCTTCTAGCTCAGTGGTTCTCAATCTTTTTTAGACAACTCTTGGAAAATGCCAGCTTTTAGTTTTCACTCTCTTTTGGACTACAGAAAATAATATAGCAGTTTTTTTCTTGCAAAGAACTCAGAAAGACCACAATTATGGATTTCTATTTGAAATCTTTGGGTTTATCTTGTGAATTACATCTGTAAACCTAAACTGAGATTTTTCAAGGTCACCACATGGCACCCCAGAATGCTGTGATACCCTGGTTGAGAAACAATGGGCTCCTACAGATGTGCAGGGAGCCTGCTCTGATGCACTGGAAATCCAGTGTGTTGGAGTAGACTCAATTAATTGAGTCTGCTGTAGCACAGAAATTGACATGCTCTAGCAGCCTTCTGCATCACGTGTATCCATCGCTGTGCATCCCCACACGGAGAACATGGTGGCAGTGTGCTTTGAAATAAAACATGTTTGACGAACTTTAGTTTGAAGTGCCCTGCTGCCATTTTTCCCGAACAGGGACATGCAGGGATGCTGATACACATGGTGCATAGGTGCTTTTAATTAGCTCAGCTCACTAATTAAAGCGCCTGGCACCATGTCTTTGAGCACATGTAAAAATTCCCGATGTTTTGGCTCATAAGGACTGTCATTCAGTATCCCTTCTTATGTAAACACGTCTACTCAATAAACATGTTTATCAACTCCAGGGAAATGAAAGTTGCTGAGTTTTCAAATGAGAATCATCTCTCCTGTGGTCCTTTGAAGGGATGGGTACATCATGGAATGTGTAATTAATATTACAGGTTAAAATAGATGTGAGGAAGCAAACCCTTTGTGCTGCTTATATAGTATACTTCCTTACAAAACAATACAAAATTCTGTGCAATAAACTATAATAGGTCTGGAGATGCTTTAGGCTTTCTGATAAGTATGTAATATTCAATCATTTCCTCCTCCTTAATTAAACTCGGCATCTGTATTTATTTACCCAGGAATGATTCTTAAGGAGCTTGTTCCAACCACTTAGATCAATAAGTGGGGTTCTCTTTCCTTCTTTAGAGACTAATTATGCATTTTAACAAGCTATAAAAATGCTTCATTATATATTTTCTTAGTGGTAAACAGATAATTAAAAGAGTCAAGGGAGTTCCATATAAAATGTATATGTAAATAATGCTAAATTGGTGTCACAGACCAAGAAGCGCTACAGAAATCAAATTAAAGTTGATCTCTTCAGCCTATCATTCATATTTTTTGTTTCTGTTTTTCCTCCCTCGACACTGATTTCACATCAAAATTCAGATCCTTCCCTGAAGTTCAATGCACATAAAGGAGCAAGGAGAAGTGGCAGCCTAGAGCTTACTATCTACTCTCAGAAACCTGTGGGGATTCTTTGATCTCATGCCTCATCATTAAGGCACCTTGGATTTGGAAGGGGGAACTGCTATTCGACACATCATTCTGTTATCAAACACTAGTGGATTTCCAGGTGGAAATACGTTAGAATGGGACAAAAAAGCTGGAAGTAGGTTTGCCATTTACACTTGCTTTCATCTGGAAGTGTTGAAGAAGACTTCTTGTTAATAATCAATATTTCATTTTTAATCTAAACTTACCATATTTTTTCAAGTCCAAAATGAGGTTATTTAACATGGGGGAAAAAAATCCTCATCTTGAAATCAAGTACAAGACAGCGGGGCGGGGGGGCATCTGCAGCTCTGGGCTGGAGCTGTCTGTCTCCCCACCACCTCTGCATTCCCTGCCTCTCCCCCCTACAGCCTTAGGACCCTAGCCTTGCTTTGCCCCCGCTGCCCTTCCTCCCATCTCCCACATCACTTATTTCCCACAGTAGTCTCAGACCCTCTGACCTCCTCCACAACCCTGAAGCTTTTGCCCACCCTGAGCCTCTCCCCCAGCTGCCACTTACCTTTGCTCCATGCTGCCAGGCCATGTTCCCACTGTAGCCTGGGACACATAGTACAGCCCCAGTCCAACCCCAGAGGAGGGGGAGGGACAGAGGTTGTGGGGAGGTACAGGCACAAGAGGAGGTAAGTGGGGAGGGCAGATGGCAGAGAGCAAGCTGCTGCCCCACCACCCCTCCATGGCCTGCCTTCTACCACCTGCCCTGCTACTGCCTGTTCCCCAGTTCTCCCCACAACCTATCCCTTTACTGCTTTCCCCACAGTCTGCCCCACTACCACTGCTTTTCCTGCTGCAGTGGTGGGGATAAAATTAAGATGAACCTCCAACAATTAGATTCTATACATGGAAAATTTTGCATACTAGTAAAAAGAGACAGAATTAATAGATTCACAGATGTTAGGGTCAGAAGGGACCTCAGTAGGTCATCAAGTCCAACCCCCTGCCCTGGGCAGGAAAGAGCGCTGGGGTCAGATGATGCCAGCTAGGTGCTTCTCCAATCTCCTCTTGAAGACCCCCAAGGTAAGGGAGAGCACCACCTCCCTAGAAAGCCCATTCCAGATTCTGGCAACCCTTACTGTGAAGAAGTTCTTTCTAATGTCCAACCTAAATCTGCTTTCCATCAATTTGTGGCCATTGTTCCTAGTTACTCTAGTGGGTGCCCTAGTAAATAGAGCATCTCCTATTCCCTGCTGCTCTCCTCTGATGAATTTATAGGTAGCCAAAAAATCACCTCTCAGCCTTCTCTTCTCTAGATCCTTCAGTCTCCTTGTAGGGCCTTGCCTTCAGGCCTCTGACCATACGAGTGGCCCTCCTCTGAACCCTCTCAAGATTCTCCACATCACTTTTGAAGTGCAGAGCCCAAATGTTGTTAAAATGGCTATGTTTTTGCGCTATAGATCACTGTTTCAATAAATGGTGATTTTCAATACATAAATAGCTACTTTTAGAAAAGTTTTAATTTTGTTATAACATTTTGGGGGAAAAACATTATTTTTATAATAAATGGAAATATTGGGATTGTTTTACAAATATGAAAAAGAGTGATTATAGATTAAATGATGGAAATCTACATTCTACAATCTATTAAAATATTTTACATTAAATACAAATAATATCTGTGTAGTACATGTTTGCTGCTAAAGTTTTAAACCAAGTCAGACCACTAAAGTTTTAAAATTCACTGGCTAAACACCTGGAACTGCTAAGCCAGCTTTCTGGAGCAGCAGCATTTTGAGAAAAGGATCAGGAATGGAAAAAGCAGCAAATCTTGCCACCTCTTCCAATAGATAAATGAAAATGTAACAAAAATGTATGACATCTACTAATGCAAAATTTTTGAAGTACATGGTGACCAGAAACAGTCAGTGCAATTCACTATTGATATTTCTTTTGTTTGATAAATAATTTTAAATACAACACAAACTGTTCTAAACTTTCCCCCTTAAATATGCATGACATTTAAGATAATTAAATATCTATTTTAAAAAGTGGCTGTTGTGCATTCTAATTATGTTCCCATTTCCAACTGAATGCAGCTTGAATAAGATCATCAGTAAAAACAAATTAACAAGGATGTAGCAAAAAAAGAAAGGCATTATCCATCTTTTTTCAACCTGAATAAAAATGTAGAAAAAGGTAAAAGGTCTACTAACTGTATACCTAAGCTTATGGTCTGATTGCTGCTATTTCTGCCTATGAAAGTTCAATGATTTTACAATGTTCTAAAGAAAAAGAAACCTGTATAAAACAAGGCCTTTATGCATGTATATCTTTAACTCCTCCCAAGTCACTCTAAACAATAGAAATTTTCCAGTTCCTTTCAAACACTGTGTACAATGTATATAAATGCCTGGTGTAACAATAAGGAACTTTATCTAGAATGAAAGCTAACTTTAAAAGGAAATAGGAGGTATGCATCTGAAAAGGAGAATACATTTGTGAAAAAGCCACTGAGTTCACTGTCAGAATTTAAGGTAGCTTAAATCAGAGTTCTTCATTTATTAATTATTTATGTGTAGATGAGTATCTCTGTTAGACCGGAACTATAATATCTATAATTTGCAGCCATCCATATGACATAATTCACCCACTCATTAAATTCTTGTATAAAATTGATACCATCTTAAAGAGTAAAATAAAGTGATAAATTGATGGAATAGGATGGCATAATGGGAAAAGTGATATGAAATGAAAGTGGTTCTCCAAAAATATTCAGTCTTATGAGCAGAAAAAAATCTGAGTACACAGTCAAAAATATGAAAGCCAACTTTGGAATAGATAAAGGCAGAATCCTGTCTCACTTTACAAACATCCGTTTTCCAGACATATAATTGACATTTGTAGCACTTATGTACTGTTTGTGATCCTACTCCATGCGTACTAGGGCTGTGCGAAGCTTAATCTCCAAATCCAAATTGAATCAGAGGACCCTTTAATCTCTCCAAATCGAATTGAAGCCCTTTAAATGTTTTTTCTACATACCTCTAGGTAGCAGGCAACTCATGAATGCTGTGGTGCTGGGGCAGATGGAGAATCCTACAGGAGTGCGGGGGTCCCCAGTGTGTTCAGCAGCAGACCTAGAAGTGGACCAGAAGCACTTCCAATCCAATTCTGGGTCCGCTAGGGAGTGCACAAGTGGGGCCCCTGCATCCTGCCAGCTCAGTGGCTGGTGCCTCCTGGGTCTGGAGGGTGTGGGGGTGGGGCCCACATGTGCACCTCCGCAGACCCAGAAGTACTTCCAGTTCACTTCTGGGTTAACTGCGAAGCATGTGGAGGGTCCCTCCACATGCCTGTGAGATGCTCCATCCGCCCCATCATTGCAGCATTCACAAGCCACGCTGATACCTCGAGGTATGTAAGAAAAAACTTTTAAAGCTGTATCTATGTCTGAAACGCTGATTCTCTGAATCACCATCAAATCTTCAGATTTGGATTCAGCTGAATTGAATCAGGGACAGTGATCTGAATCAACGAATTGAATTACTGTCCCTGATTTGGGTCAAATCTGAATCGAATAGGGCTCTCTTCGCACACCCCTAATGTGTACTATGGGTGTGTAAGCATCTACATGGGTACAAAGCAGGTTCAATAGGCTGTCCTCTTGCTGGGTAAGTAGTACACAACTCCATACACATATATGAGTTAAGTCCCAGAATTGTGGTCCAGCAAAAAACAGGTGGAGGAGGCACTCACAGAAGTTGTTGCCAGCCTCGATCATTTTCAAGGGTCCTAGGCCAAGCTGCAGACAGGTGGCTAAGCAGAACACCCCAAGCCTGTTTCTGAGTGAGTGTAGCATGAACCGTTGCAGTTGTGGCAACTAGCTTGGTCTGTAAAGAAAAAGAAGTCATCAACATGTGTGACTAAACCAGTGATAAGATGAAGTTAAACAAAGTACAAGGCCTGAAAGGAGACATTATAATGGAAGACCATACATTAAATATACAAATATACTATATCATAGCTTTATCTTGATATATTAATACTAGTGATTGATGTAACCAAATGTATTAGGTTTTTTGCTATAATAGATATTTGTTTTGTTAAGATGCTTAGACAACTTGTACAAACAAATCATCCTTGTCAAAGAAGATTAAAACTAAAGAAAAGAAGAAACAGGACACTGTTGAACAGCATTCCTCAGTGGGGAAGGAAAGAAGTTAAGGAAAGAAACCCTCCTTTTTAGCTTCCCAAGGTTATAAACCACAACTGATTGCCAACTTCCAAGTCCACAACAAATCTAGTTGAGTCCAGTTCCAAAAATATCAGTTAAATAAAGAAATGTAGATAAAACCAATTAGACATAATCTATTAGAATATTAGAACAAGCCATCTATAAATATGGGATATAATTTGGAGGGATATTTGGAGAACTTATCAAGATCAAGAAGACCTGTTGCCAATCTACATGCCACCCTTCTCCTACCACTTGAGTCTCCCCAGGAGGTATAAATGAGAAACTATGTTGTGATGTCACAGGTAGTCAGACAGAACTTGGAATAAATGTTTGCTTTTGTGTTTTGAAGTGCAGGCAAATAAAAGGTTAGGCTATAGACCTGTTTCTGCCTCCTTTATCAGTAACCAACCTGCAAAGTTACCTACAATCTGGGTAATAAAGGGCCTAACCCCATGGTATTTATTAAGATTTTGGCCTAATCACCTAGAGTGCCTATACATGAGCAGCAAAGCTGCACTGATGTGCTGTAGTTCCAGTGCATCAGAGCAGATCTGAGTAATCGTATCTGCTAGACCATAGTAATTACTGCACTCCAGCAGACTCCGGTGTCTTGTGTATCAGTGTACCCATGCCAAAAAATGCCAGAGGGGGTGCTTTAACTCAAGCTCATTTAACGAGCCAACCCACCAATTTTCAGTGCTGGGATGCTGATACAGAAAATGGTCCGGTTGCTTTAATTAGAGCTCTCAGGTAGCTGCTGCCAACCAAGGAGCCTGGTCTACTTGTAGCAGGGCTTGCAGCCGCCCAGCCACCTGCTGGGAGCAGCCCGGGCTTCGTGGCTGGCAGCAGCTGCCTACAGCCCAGGCTGGCAGTGGTGTGCCGAGAAAGATGGCCTTGTGTGCTGTGCTTGGCACGTGCTGGGGGTTGCTGATCCCTGCTCTAGGGATACATAGTTAGATTTTCACATCCATCTGTTCCTTAGGTTCTCTGAGATGGCCAATGAATTTCTATTACAATGATGATTTTTGTGAGAAATGGTGGAAACTGGACTGAGACTAAGAGGTGATTTTATATTTGCCACCAAAATGTTTTAGTTTCTATCTTTGGTCTTCAGCCACACAGGCTGGAACATCTTTTATGTGTGATGTTAACTATCCCTAACCCCTAGTCAAGTTAATGGGAAATGAAACCCCTTGAATGTGACAGTCACATCCTTGTTCATTTTTGCCTTGGGTGAGGTCCACATTAGGGACCTAGAGGTGAATGACTTTGTAGCTCATTGCTAACCTAAATTAATCGGTCTTCACTTGTCTGCAGAGAGTTTTAAAATCAAGGAGAGCAATTTTGAACTGGCTTTAGGGATGATAAGGAAAGCAAAGCTAAATTTGGCAATATGAAATACAAGCTGAATGGTTGAACTGCCCATACTGAAGGAAAGATTAAAACAGTGAAGTGTATTCTCACTTCGCTGAATCTTGGCAGTAGCCTAAACTGAAGAACCGAGGCAGTTTGCTTTCACTTTAGGCTATTTTTCCCCATCAGAAACAACTGTCTAAATCTTTCAGACCAGAACTAAAACGTGCACTTTAAGCATCTCCCAGAAAAGCATTGATTTTTGGTTTTCAAGATCTTTCATCCCACAATGCTAGTTTCAAAGTCATGTTAGTAAAATAAATCTAGTTCATTTATAACTCTACTGCATTCATTAGGCCTCAGAAGAAATATAATTATGCTATTAGAACCAATACTAAGTTTTGTCATACAACCAATGTTTATAATTATGGAGGGCAAGCAATGATTTTTTTATTTTTTGCACTTCTAAGTAACCATGTTTTTATACTATTACTATAAGAGTCATTTCTATTACCAAGGTTTAAGGTAATATATATAGTATAGCAGTCATAAGGTGCATTGTCTTATTAATACTTACACATTTTTACTTCCAACTTTTTTGAGTCTCACAGAAAAGCACAAATTTTCTAAGTGAATGGGTTATTAAAATATACTACAGAATGGACTGCATACATTGGTTGAATCTTATGGGATAGTTTGTCATAGCCTTTACTTAACCACCTCAGGGAAATTAAGGTGTCCTTTTTCCCTGGTTCAGACCAGATTTTCACTCTGCTGATGGCGCTCATGACTTACTGTATGTAATATAGATTACAAGTGACTGCAAAGATTTAGGAACATGCTTAGGTTTTCACATTTGAGTAGTACTACTGGGATCAACTTTCCTGCTCAAGTGCATATGTATATAACTTTTTGCAAGCTTAGGTCCTAGTCTAACAGACACTAGTAAATATTTACAGAAAGCATATAAAAATCTTGTGAATATAATGAAATTGAAAGTTGTTTTTGAATTCAAATGGGCATCAGTAGAAATTAACCAGTGTGAACAAAACTCCATTAGCAGCAATGAAGGTGGTCTCACCCACACTTCCCCATGCCATTGTTTAGTTTGACTTCACAGTTCTCCACTCTGGGGATAAAATATATAGAACATAGCTCTCACTGACATTCATGCCTACTTACATTGCCAGGGCAAGGTAAAGGGACCTTTGTGTGAATGAAAATCGGTCCTACAAAGTGCCATTTAGGGCACTTCCAGAAACAGAAAATGACTTTCCTGGATACAGCATAAGATGCATGAAATAGAGGCAACTAATTCAACAAAATCCAAAGCATGAAAGAAGCAGGAACATTTGGTCTCAGAGAAACTAGTGGAATCTTAGATAATGTACGTTTCAATCTTTTCCTTGGCTCCCAAGAGAAAATGAAATAGTTATGGGAAAAAAATAACATTCAGTCAGCCTAAGAGTGACAGACAAAATAATGCCCCCTGCTAAAAAGAAAAAAAGATCAAAACAACTAAAATATATATTTATGTAACCATATTTCCATTGCTTTTCTTCTTATACTCTTTAATATTTCCCATTTCCTGTTGTGGATGTAAGTCTGATGAAAATCAGTTCTTCACAGGAATCCAAAATGGAAGCTTTCTGCTAGGGACTGGACAGCAGACAAGGATGGGGTTCAAATGTAGAGGTTTTACACAACTTTTCAAATCTGGCTCAAGCCCTCACCCAGAAACCTGGGAAAATAAAATTTTAACTGGATGTTCAAAAGTATACAAATTAACCTACTTGCAACTAACGCAAGTAAAGCTGGGTTTATTACTAGGGAAATGGGAAACAACACACGACCTTAAAGAAGATCTTAACTATTAACTGTTCACCCTGCCTGGCAGGATGCAGGACTACCAGAGTAAGGGTGATTATACGCCTATAGCCAGCAAAGATCTTGTGAGGGAACAGCTTGAGAGGCTAGACATCTACAAGTCAGCTGGCCTAGATGGAATGGACCCAAGTGTGCTAAAAGAGTTGCCTGACATCATATCACAACCAATGGGAAAGGTATCTGAGAACTTGTGGCACTTGGGAGAGGTTCCTGAAGACTGGAAGAGGGCCAATGTGTTGCCAAATGCCAAACTTCAAGAAAGGAAGGAAGGAAGATCCAGGGAACTACAGGCCAATCAGATTCAATCCCTTTAAAAATCTTGTAAAAAATCATCAAAGAAACCTTCAACAGGCTAATGGAAGGCAACATTCTGAGAGATAGCCAACATGGCTTCATTGCGGGTAGCTCTTGCTTGACCAACCTCATTTCCTATGATCAGGTGATACATCACCTGGACAAAGGAGAATAGTTTGATATCATATATTTAGATTTCAAAAAAGCCTTTGACTTTGTCTCCCATGATGTCTTTATGGCAAAATTGAGGAACCGTGGTCTTGACAACCTTTTGGTCCAATGGCTGGGGAACTGGGTCCATGGCTGGACCCAGAGAGTGATAGTTGATGGAACCAAGTCAACATGGTGCATGGTTACCAGTGGCATCCCCCAGGGCTCAGCACTCAAACCAGTACTCTTTAATATATTCATAAATGATCTGGATTTGGGTGTCAGAAATGGACTGGCTAAGTTTGTGGGCAACATCAAATTATGGGAAAGTGCAGTCATGCTAGAGTATAGGCTGGCAATTCAGGCCAACCTGGACAGGCTAGCAAGGTAGGCAGATCAAAACCAGATGACATTCAACATGGAGAAATGCCAAGTGCTCCACCTTGGGAGAAAAAACTCACATCATACTTATAGGCTCAGCAGTGCTGCACTCACTAGCACTATGACCAAAAGAGACTTGGGGGTCAAGATTGACCACAAGATGAACATAAGCCACCAATGTGATGCCACAGCTGGCAAAGCAAGTAAAACTCTGGCAGGTATTGCTGAAGGGCAGGGGTGAAATGTATTTAGAACCCCAAAATTGAACCTGGCCCTTTTGCTGCTGACAGGTGCTTAGTAGAAGGGTTACACATCTAATATTTCCCATTTCCTTTTATGGAGGTAACTCTACTTACAGTCCAGGAAAGATATGAAAAAGCAAATCAAACTCCATATTTCACCACCCCATGAATACTTTTTGTTTATCACTTTACATACGGCTCACATTGAGCACTAGTGCCCAGTCAGTGGCTTCATTTTGAAAAAGCAATCCAGAATAAAGAGGAACAGGAGAATTGTTTACAGTGCTCTGAGCTGGCAAGAAGCCACATCTGTCCAAATTCTCAGTTGTCAAGAATATTTTAGTACCAATCAGCTAATCTCTTCGTAGGCAAACTTTTAAAAAAATGAGAGCGAGCAGGAGAGAGAGAGATTGCATATCATGGTGGGAAGAAGAAATAAAAAATGCCTGAATCATAAGTCATAGAACAAAACTACTGGTAGCTTGCTCACTTCATATACCTTAACGGACAGTAAAGACTAAGCTGTTCCTTCAAATCTGTTTGTATAGTGTAATAGAGAGAAGACACAAGAATCACTTTGACTAATCCCACAGAGGAGAAAGACTTCTAATACTTGAGATATAAATGGAGTAGTTACAAATAAAAATATTACAAAATATTTCTCAGAAATTATAGACTGTACAAACTATTTATTGCTTCACTACATAACTACTTGGGGTTATTTTCATTTCTAGTGTGAATTTTATATTCTGAGTAATTCATGTCAAGAAAACTTAAAGGAATGCAACTCTCCAAAGAACGCTTATGACTTCAAAGTTCTTTTTGTATTACTATTACTGAGCTACATAGCAGAAATACATGACAGATTTAATTAAAAGGTGCCAGCAAGGGCTTTAATACTCACAGTGCATTGTAATAATTTAATTTAGATCACTGTATTTAACTTAGTTCATATTAATTCCATATTTCAAGGTTGGACAAAGCTCTCTTTCTCTCTCTCTCATTTGCAAGACATTGTTCATTCTATATTGCCAAAAGAAAAGGAGCAATTCAGTTCGGCATTAAGAATACAAATAACCTAATTGGTTAGGCATAAGCACAAACATTAAATGCATAATTCAAGCTTTGCTGGACATTTCCATAAAACTTCCACTTTTGTCAGTTTTTAAATCTTCCCAAACTCCTTATTTTCAGCTCTGAGCCACATTGTTACTAAATAAGCCAAATATTCACAACAGCTCAAGTAATCAAAAACCAAGCTGATACTAATCATAATAACTACCAGTGCCAAAATAGGTCACTAAAAGCTATCATTGCTGGATTAAAATATGTGTTGTGCATGTATTTATGTTTTTTTAATGTTTGGTTGTTAACATTGTTTGTTATTATCATGAACTGCTGTCTACTAAGAATTTTCCAAAGACTATTTTAACATTTTTTAAACTCAGAATCTTGGCAAACCTGATGTATTTCTCTTCAGTCTCACTCAATCTTCATGTCAATAATATATCATTAATCAATATTAGTGCCAATTATTAATGTATGTGTTTCTAACACTAGGAAACCTTGCTCTATGTATTTTACAGGAAGATCACTTTGTAGTAATTTCTCTCTGTATTTAAGTTTTGGTAATAAAATGCTTACTTCTATGCCTTGAAGTTCTGTTTCTTCAGCATAATATTTATGTCCATGAAATGGGACAGCATGAAATATGTGAAGTATCACTCAGGTCCTATTTTGAAGACTTTACTGATACATAACCAAGCTCATTGAAATGGCTACTCCCACTGACATATGAAGTGGTGCTTAAATAGCAAGGAAGAGCGATTTTCTTGCACTTCAGCTTCCATTACATTCACCTTCCTGTTATTGTGCCCTAAGCCACTGAATTGACTGAAGTAGACTGTTGCCATCTCTTCCTTTTCAATACTCACTCCCAAAGTGACTCCTGGGAGTATTCTTGATGCATTACAAGGCATACTACCAAAGGCTGTACATGATGCTTTAGAGAACAAATTGGACTAGTTATCTGTAAAAAGTCCCACTTAGAGTGAATTTCCAGGTTAATTTAACAGAAAAAGATGAGAAGGAAGAATGACTTTCAAGAAAAATTAAATAATGTAAACTAAAGAAGGAGAGCCAAGACATTCCAGACAATGATAGTTATAGATAACCTGCTTATCTATGCAGAACCTATTATGGTTTTGTTTTTCCATTAATTCTATGGGGTTATTTTTAATTAGTGACTTCAATCCCCCTGTTTCAACCTTTTTAAACGCTGCCAGTCATTGATTTGCTATAAAATTCCTTAAAATGTGTCTTGCAGCTTATTATTGTTTTCTACCAACCATGAAAGATATATTTAATTTCTTATTCATAGATTCACAGATTCATACATGCTAGGGTCGAAAGGAACCTCAACAGATCATCGAGTCCGACCCCCCGCCTAGGCAGGAAAGAGTGCTGGGTTCAGATGACCCCAGCCAGATGCCTACTCAGCCTTCTCTTAAAGACCCCCAAGGTAGGGGAAAGCACCACCTCCCTTGGAAACCCATTCCAAATTTTGGCCACCCTTACTGTGAAGAAGTTTTTCCTGATATCTAGCCTAAATCTGCTGTCCGTCAGTTTGTGACCATTGTTCCTTGTTACCCCAAGAAGCGCCCTGGTGAACAGAGCATCTCGGATCCCTTGCTGCACCTCCCTAATGAATTTGCATCTGCTTATGCATGATAAAATGTGGTTAGCTTTGCTGATGATTTCATCACACTGACAACTCATGTTCATCTTGGAGTCCACTATGACTCTGAGATCCCTTTCCGCTTCTGTGCTGCTGAGTGGGTCACTTCCCAGCCAGTAGGTGTGCTGGATATGTTTGCGCCCTAGATGCAGTACTTTGCATTTGTTCTTGTTGTACTGCATCCTATTGTGTTCTGCCCACTTTTCCAACCTGTCCAGGTCTGCCTGCAATCATTCCCTACCCTCCAGAGTGTATTCCTCACTCCACAATTTAGGATCATCCATAAACTTGCACAGAGTACACTTCACACCCACATCCAAATCACTGATGAAGACATTGAAGAGTACAGGTCCAAGGACCAAACCCTGCGGGACCCCACTACCCACATCCTTCCAGGTCGATACCAACCCATCTACTTTCTGGGTGTGACTGCTAAGCCAATATGCCACCCACCAGACTGTGTAAACATCTATGTCACAGCCTCTTAATTTATTTATGAGAATAGGATGAGATGCAGTATCAAAGTCCTTACTAAAGTCCATGAAAATAACATCCATCTCTACTCCTGCATCTAAGCATTTTGTGACCCTGTCGTAAAATGAAACCCGATTGGTCAAGCATGATCTACCTGCTACAAATCCATGCTGGTTTCCGTGCTGCATTATTTTTCCTGCTGGACTCCCACAAATACGATCCTTCATAATCTTCTCAAAGACCTTTCCAAGGATTGAGGTGAGACTGACTCACCTACAATTACTCGGATCCTCCTTCCTCCCCTTCTTGAAAATAGGGACCACAGTGGCCCTTTTCTAGTCCTCTGGGATCTGACTCAAGCACCACAAGTGCTCAAACAGCCATCCCAATGGTTCTTCTATGACACTGGCCAGTTCCTTCAGTACCCTCAGATGGAACTCATCCGGGCCTGCAGACTTGAACACAACCAGTCCATCCAAGTGACTCTGCGCCATGTCAGTGTCGACAGTTGGTAGTCTGGTGTCCCCCTGATCCCCATCTAAGAACCCATTAGGAGACTTACCTTGAGTCCTGTTCAGGAACACTGAGGCAAAAAAATCATTGAATAGCTCAGCCTTGTCCCCCCTCTCTGTCACTAATTGCTCCTTATTGTTCAGTAGGGGTCCTATGCTGCCCTGTGCCTTTCTCTTACTCCCTACATACCTAAAAAAGACTTTTTGTTGTTCTTAATTTGTGTTGCCAGCCTCAGCTCTGTAGTTGCTTTGGCCTTTCTAACTGCATCCCTGCAAGTGCGGGCCAAGTAGGTATACTTTTCCTTGGTAGCTTACCCTGCTTCCACTGCCTATATGCCTTCTTTTTTTGCCCTTAGGCCTCCCTGGATTTCCCTGTTTAGCCAAGGAAGTTTTTTGGCTCCTTTCCCCCTTTTTCCTCGTACTGGGATAGTCTCCCTCTGTGCCTGAAGGATCACTTCCTTTAGGAACGACCACCCTTCCTGTACTCCCATCTTGCCTATACTGTTCTCCTGCAGTAACTAGACTCCTAAGCATATTGAAGTTAGCCTTGCTAAAGTCAAGCACTTCCACCCTACTAGGTATCTTACCTACCCTGTACTGTATGGTGAATTTGATTGATTGGTGGTCACTGTCCCCAAGGTGATCACAGACCTGCAGCTCCCCTACTAGGTCCTCCCCCATAGCCAATAGCAAGTCTAGCCTTAGTGGGCCTGTATATCTCCTGCATTAGGTGAAGGTCTTGCATGCAGGTTAAGAACCTACGTGAATGGTTGGAGTTGGCTAACTACTCATCCCAGCAGATGTCAGGGTAGTTTAGGTCCCCCATGACAACCATGTCGCTAGACTGTACAGTCTCGAGAGCTGCCTCAAGAATTCCAAGTCTAGCTTTTCCTCTTGGTGTCATGGTCTGTAGCAGAGCCCCACCACCAAGTCCCTTTCCCCATGATCTCCATGTATCCTAACCCACAATGCCTCAACTTTCTCCTCCTCTGATCCCATTTCGATTAGGGTAGATGTATAATGCTCCTTTACAGAGAGAGCACCCCCTTTCCTCCCTACTCTGTCCCTTCTGTACAACCTGTAGCCCTCCTTGTGTACTACCCAGTCATGGGTAGGGTCCCACCAGGTTTCGGTTAGCCCTGCTAAATCAAAGTTATTATCTGCAAACAGAAGTGTGAGTTCTTCCTGCTTGTTCCCCATGCTCTTAGCATTAGTATAGAGGCACTTGAGCCCTCTGAATGGTGCCTTTGGTGTGCCCCCCTGCCCCTTCTAATGCCCAAAGGGCCCCTTGGTACTTACCTGGGGTGCACTGCTGCATATGTCACAGTTTGTAGGTTCTAGTCTCTCTCCATCCCCTGTCGTACTTAGTTTAAAGCCCGACGTAGGAGGTCAGCCAACCTGTAAGAAAAGAGACTCTTACCTTTTGTGAAGAGATGAAGGCCATCATGTCCCAGGAGATCCCTTGCACAGAAGTGTGGATTGTGGTGCAGGAAGACAAAACCTGCACAAAAGCACCAACTCCGGAGCCGCAGTTGACTTCCCTGACACAGGTGACATGATGCCTACTAAGACTAATAACCGGGGGGATCAATGAGAAAACCACTTGCACCCCTGTCTTCCTAAGCCTGGTCCCAAGACCCCTGTAGTCACTCATGATACACTCTGGACTACTCCTGGCTGCATCATTTGTTCCCACATGGATGAGGACCATGGGATAGTTGTCAGAGGGCCAGATGAGGCCAGAAATTCTCGCCATGATGTCCCTGATCCTGGCTCCAGGCAGGCAGCAGACCTTATGTACTGTGGGATCCAGAAGACAGATGGGTCCCTCTGTTTCTCTCAGCAAGGAGTTGCTCACAATGGTGATGCGGCATCTCTTCTTCTGCTTCCCTGGCTGGCTGTCAGCTCACTTGGTGATGGTGGCAGGCCCCTTCAATGCACTTTCCACCACTGCACACTCCTCCACTGCAGGCTGGGCCTCATATTTGTTCCCCAACAGCACCAGGGGAGCTGTTGCTGAGGCGAGAGATCTGGCCCTTGAGATGACCACCCTCCACTCACCAGCATCTGCTTCAGGGCATTCCCTTGCAGCTTCTCTACCAGTAGTTTTGTCCTGCAGAGAATGAAAGTAGCCATAAATCTCTTCTTCGATTGCCCTGATCCCCCACAGCCTGTTCACCTCTGCCTGGAGTTCCCTCACCTGTCCCTCCAGGGCCTCAATCCAGACACGTGGGAAAGGCAAGGGAACCCCCAGCCCCCACACTAGCCCCAGGCCTCAAAGGTCCCGCCAAGCAAACCCCACAGGCAAGGGACCAGGGCACTGCTGACTCATCCACGGGACCTGTCTATGGATGGTATGGTATCTGTTTCAATGGTAATCTACACCATTCCATTTGGTATGGGAAAAAAGTGAGGTAGGAGTTCTAACTTCCATTTTTTTATTGTTAAAAAAATCACTTATTTTTCTGATGTGTCAAGGACTAAAACAGACTCACAGAGAAAAGATAAAAGATTTGCAAGCTTTTATTTTTATTTTAGGTTTCAAGGCCTCTCTTTTATTTATATTAAAAATTCATTTTAGTATAAGTAGGGAAGAAAAACATCTAATGTTTTACATTGGTAAAATGAGGTACTGCATGCTGTACATTAGTAAAAATAACAGAAACTTGGGTGCCAGTACTGAGTGATTGAGCTCGTGTATTATTTTTGGATGCGTTAACAGTACCATATGGAACAAAGCCCAATTCCCGTAACCTATTAGCAATGTATATTAGTTTAAGCATTGCTTTAAATATAACTTAAGTTCATATGGATAATTGGTTGGCCTTTTATATGCTAATTACATATTTCTGAACTTCAGTATATTAAGTACTAAGTGCTAGAAGATGTATTCTTTCTAAATTGATTAATTTAACCTTGATCATATTTGTTTCTTTCTTTGAAGTCTTGTTTTATGCTTTATTTTCTCTTTTGGTATTAAAAAAAATCCCATTTTTATATCCAAGCCTTGTTTCAATAACCATTATTTGAAAGGTATATTTTATAATGCTAAAAAAATGAGAAGAAAAATAATCAAGGAGCCTCTTTCCCATATCAAGGCATTATCATGCTTTCTCACTCACAGCTGGGGTTGGGGGAGGATGAATTACTTTTTTTCATAGCAGACTGAGAAGACATACTATGTAACAGAAATATAAGAAAATAAGAATTAATCATAACAGGTCCAGAATTGACGTTATATTTGTGGAAGTTATGGTCACACTGGATTTTCTCACATTTTCCTTATTCTTTTCATAAGACCTTAAGTCCAAAAAATATGAAACATGTCCTTAAACATGCTTTAGTCCATCTTTATTCAACAATGTATTCAAGTCTTAAGACGGAACATTAATTTGGCTTAGAGATTGCTGTTTTACAAGGATGTTTGTACAATACTACCATGACTTGAAAAAGGGATCTTACACTGGGCTAGATTATTTCTTACAGACTTACAGATTCATAAGGAAAGAGAACCTTTTGTGGGTATCACAGGGTACATACAGACATCTGGGGAGATTAGGGGGAGGTTGGATGAAGTTAAAAATGGCCATCTGATTTCAGGTAAATTGGGATGGGGAGGTGGGAATGATTGGGATGGCAATCAAGCTCTGGGGAGGAAATCAAGCTTTGGGGGGTGGGGGCAAGCAGAGTCCACAGGGGGTTGGTGGGATCCTAGAGGGATTTTTTAGCCCCCTGAACACCTCCACCCCCATACAAACAACCCCCTGGCCAACCAATGCCCCCATCGTGCCCACCCCCTCCACCCCAATTTCCTTCCTCAGCTCCTGACACTGGTAAAAACTGGCATGGGGGAGGCTGGCTCGTCTGTAGTGGGGGACAGTGGGCTAAAAATAGCCCAGTACTGGAGGTGAGGGATGGGTAGGGAAAGTGTAGCCCCGGGGCTGGGGCCAGTAGCTGGACTTTCCCAGTTCCAGGCTGCTCTGGGAACTGTACAGAAGTTTGGTTAAATCAGTCTTGCTGGACCCTATATAAATTATACTACCTTGGAGGTACACTTAACACAGATTGGGTCGGCCATTTTTAGACTGATCTATCTGTCTTGAACTGCTGTACAGTTCAGACTTAGGGATAACCTAACTAGGGATCTAAGTATAAAGTCCCAGGTGAGCAAACTAAGTTAGATTGAATGGCCATTTTTAATGCAACCTAACCTCCCCCAAAGCTCCCTGAACATCTGTATATACCCAGAATGGCTACACAGAATCACAGAGTGAACTATCATGATGCTTTCTCCTGAAAGGAACTCACTGTGCATGTCTACTTGTGCTATTAATGTGCAGTAATAAACTCTGATGCATATTGGAGCAGAGTTTACTGCTCCCAGGAGCACTGTTTGAATATGCAGCCGGGACCTCAGCACATTGAGCAGGGTTGCAGCAGCCCTGACTGGCAAGGGGCCTGAGGGATCAGCCTGCCAGCCCGGGGCTGCTCCGACCTGGCTCAGTGTGCTGTGGAGAGGCTGGCTGGGGGATGTGGTTGCTCTAGTGTGGGACTAGCTAATGCCCCAGGCAGCTGGGTAAGTGTCTACATGTGTGTTGGTGTGCACTAAAAAACCCTGCAGCAGGATAGTACTTGTATGTACAAGTACTAACCTGTGGCAGAGCTTATTAGTTTACTGCGGCCTAATGGGGTTCACATGTAGACACTGAGACATTTACTACAAGAGCTAATTAGGCAGCTCCACAGTAAATGTCTCATGTAGACATGCCCACTGAAAAGGAGTCAGGAAGGAGTAGTAAGGGTAGAGCAGAACTGTCTGACCACACAGCATAGCATGATGCCCTGTTTTAAGGGGTGTCAAATATTAGTCTCCCACCCTGGTGCACTCAAAGAATTCTGTGGTGGTGTTTCTCTGACAAAATGACTCTTGTTGCTCTTCCTAGAGCTTTAAAAGCATAATTGAGCCTATATTGATTAAATATTTAAAAGCACATATGGAATAGTGATGGAACACATCACTACCACTGACTCTGCCATTCTTCCTCAACTTGCACAGTTCTTACTCAGCAAGCAGTCCTTGAGACTACTTACTGACTAAGGGGACTGCTAAGGATGAATAAGGGTAGTAAAGCTGGGCCCTTTGCCAGCAGATCAAAGGAGTTATTAAATATTTCCATTTACAAGCTTTTAACATACAATGGAGAAAGCAAAAAAATGCAGTCATGTTCAGATGTCTGCAGAGCAATATGTTGGTGACCAAGGATGGTGCATGACTAAATTTCATGCTACTCTGAACCATAAATAATTTACAGCACTATTAGGCCACCGGTTTAATTCCCCCATTAAATTGGCAGTCATCCTATCCAGGTGTCAGCCATTTTATATGCAAGAAAAATCCCTTTGTTACAAAATTTCATTAATTTTTACATTTATCCAAAACAATCAATTGAAGCAAAAAAAGAATAAGCTATCACTTCTAAATTGAGAGCGCTTTGTTGCACCTGTTACACTGGGCATCTTTTCATTGTAAAACCATACCAGCAGGTACAAGCGTATATCACAGTTCTGGCTCTTGAGTATAATTAAAGCAGCTAGTTTCCCTTTTTAAATCTGCCAGTATGCAACAGGAAGGAAAACAATGCCTTAACAATACTTTGAAAATTTGGACATATGAAGCTAGGCACCTGCATGAATAGCCTACATGACTGCCAAGCACTCAAGATTCTTACTGACATCAATAGGAATGGCAACTGTTCTGCACTGCTGAAAATTAGACAACTGTCGTGGCTATTAAAATATGGCATTAAAGGCCTAACTTTAGATCTTAACATTTGGCCAAGACTTTTTTATTTTCTAAGGATCCAAATGCTGGTTATGAATATTGGATCTGGCCAGAAATGTTTAAACCTGGAAAGAGAAAGTTGCAGAGGGACAATCTAAAGCTTTAAACAGGGTTACTTTGCCTGGTGATATAGAGAATTATCCCTGAATGACTCAAAAATGGGTGGTCCAGAGGAAGAGACGGTGCTTGTTAAAGCAGCCCCTACCAGAATCAGAGCTCTACCATGGCTCTGGAAGCCAGGGGTCAACATCACCATTGATTGTCCAGCCAACCAAGGTGGGCTGCAACCACACCTCTGAACTCCTCTGGATCTGTCCCTGAGTCAGGGTAAAACTATTTGGGCAGTCTATACGTGCCTATTAGCATGCAGCAATAAGCTCCAAATCAGCTTATTGCTGCTGAGCATGCATCTGCATGTACACCCAGACTGCAGCACACTGAGCCAGGTTTCAGAAGCCCTGGCTGGTGGGGAGGCGGGGAGAGAAAGTCAGCCTGCCAGCCTGGGGCTGCTCCAACGCAGCTCAGAGTACTGCACAGAGGCTGGTTGGGGCATGCATGTGCTTCAGTGTGGGGCTAGCTGGCAGGCAGCTCCCAACTTGAAGTACCTTTGTGCCCCAACCAGCTGTTTCAGCATCTATACCGCTGTGCACAAGAAAAATCCACAGCAGGCTAGTACTTATTTACAAGCCCTCTCCTGCTGCAGAGTTTATTAGTTTTGTGTGTCCTAATAAGGGTGCACATGCAGATGGTGAGATATTTATTGGGCAGTTAAATAGGCAAGTGCACAGCAAACATCTAATGTACTCCGTTTTACCTTGTGTCTATCTGTATCCATCCAAGGGTGGCTGTTTGATAAAGGCAAACTGTCTTTATCTGCTCCCTTGCTACTTAGCAATGACTCCCAGGAATAGTGGCCTCCTGTGCAAGTTACCAGGTCTCTCTACTCCTGATCCTGGTGAAATTTTCATTGATATAACACAAACCAAGTTATGTGTGTTTCTCTAGGGTCATAGCTAAGTCTATACATATAGCTCTGTAGGAAGTGTTATGTCCTCCTGCCCCCAAATCCTCAGGTAAGCAAAAAAACCAGACAAACAAAAAACAAAAACAAAGAAAAGAAAAGAAAAGAAAAGAAAAGAAACAACCCAAACCAAAACGGAAAGGGATATATGCCAGAGGCTTCATGACATCTCCTGGGACTTTGTTATTGGTACCAAAGTTGAATGAAAGGTGCTCAGATACAAAGCACTATACAATCATGAGATAAATAGCTTTCACAGATGAGGAAGGTACAGAGAAACTAAGCAAGCTCCCAAAGGCCACAGAGAAAATTGAAGACTGAGTCAAGAATAGAACTGTAGAAGGTATTGGACATTAACTTTTGCTCCAAAGCTAGAAAATAAGGTACTTATTAAGAAAAGTACTTAAGTAAGTGTTTAAGTTCCATTGACTTCCATGAAATTTTCAGCAGATGCTTACTGCTTTTCTCAAGAGGGTCAGACTTAAGCATGTTGTAAAGTACTTTGCAAATCTTTTTAGCCAACACAGGGCCAGACCATCTCTAATGTAATGCACATGGGCACTCAGTACCAGGCTAAGAAATAAGGAGCTGCCCAGTATTGTCTGACCCTACTAAGAGGCAGCAGCACTCCAAAGAGGGAAAGGCTGATATAAGACTGCCAAGAGCCAGGTTAACCTTTCCCTGGTCCCTTTGATAACTGCAGCAGTTTTACATGGTAAGTGAGGATTCAAAGTTCTGAATATGGTAGCAGATACAGACACAGGGAAGGGTAAATCTTGCTCTTGGTGGTGACTATTGACACTCCCTCTTGCATCAGTATCTTGTTCCCAAACCATGTGGCCAGAGGCTTGAGCTCAACTGCTTCCATTCTGGAAACTCCTACTGAGTGCCCAGGACTTGCATGCTACACGCTGCAGCTGCCCCTGGTACATATGTTGTGGGTCAGTCACCTCTGCTCTACACAGTGATGAAAAGCCTATAACAGAATGCCTCTTTGCATTGCCCTGGGATATTGCAGCCACAGGCTGCCGCCATGGTGGAGCCTAACTGAGCTCATGATAAATTTATAAGAACTCTTAATACAAAAAAAGCAGTGCATGAGCTTATTTTTCCTTTACTCAGCAACAAACATCAGAAGAGGGACCAGTTCACTTTAGGTTAATGGAAAAACAATCAGCAGGCATTAAACATGTGTGCAATTTTAGCTTCCCAGTAGGCTTTGCATTTACAGTATGGGCACAAGTGTTGCCAGATGTATTTGTCCCAATGGCTTTGAAACAAATTGATATTTCAATTGAAGTAGAATCTTCATTCTCAAAGCTCTGAATCTCTTCTACTTTCACAGCATATCAAGCAAACCCCTGCTTGCTTTAAGACATCTTTAAATCAAAGAGTTTTAAAACAGTCTTCTGCTAATCAGGGTTTTTTTAAGGGTGTAAACGGGCAAAGAGATTTGCACCCCCTTTTTATTTCTTATCACCCCCCCTACACAATCTTATATCCAACTATCTTATTGTATAACAAAAGGATTTATAAGGAAGGAAGAAAAGTACTCAGAAAAAAAACACTTTACTGGCAAAATCCATAAACAGAACCTTTAAAAGACATTTAGTGGGTCTTCCTACAATAAAATGTGTCCCAAATATAAGTTAGATTAGTGGCACAACAAGAGGCAGCACACATATCTCTCTGTCACATTCACCCTGGATACATAGTGTCCTCAGTATATTTCTGACAATGAAATCTGATATGTAATAACTTGAAAGTAACTGGGTGCTCTGAATTCAATTAGGAAGATATTTTACAACTGATTACATTTTCATAGGTTAGAACACTGTAAATTTTTATTCTACCATAAACCATTTTAAAGTAAAGTAAACAAAGCTCAAAAGCCTCCAAGAAAGCTTCCCCCTGCATTTATAGTTAATTATTCACAGTATAGCATATATTAAAATATAGCAAATAAAAGGGAAGGCCGCCTGCCTACGACAATTACATGTAGAACAAGAGATTAATACTGTTCAATTTTCATGTCAACCTCCTCTTATAAATTCATGGAAAATTGTCACAGCAAGTAGTTATTATTGCTACCATACTACAGTTTTAAACAGTGGTCAAGGGAAAGAAGCTTTTGACATGGAAATAGTCTGCATAATACAAGCCTTCATTGACAAGGTTTCATTCAGCAGTCTGCTCTACCTCATACAAAACAGAATAATGTAATGAAATATAGCAGAATTGGTCATTACTTGTCAGTAGGTGTGTAAGTACCAAAAAAAAATTGAAATTAATAGCAGAGCAAGTCAGGAATTACATCCTCTTTTTAACACTAGAAATGGCGTGTCATGCTGTATTGATGGCTGTTTGTTTTTCTCCTCAGACTACAAATTACAGCAGACGTAGTACTGAATTAACTCTTGAGTTTGTGGGCAGGATGCTGCCCTGAAGATTTGCCTGTGTGGACACTCCACCTGCAGGTGGGGAAAGGGTAGGTGAGTAACTGACAAACATGGAGAACCTGCAGAAATCTGTTGCCAATTCAATCAAAATGATAATACTGACAATGATAAAATCTCAATCCTGAAAAGCCTTGCTCCTATGTACACACTTACTCCTACCCACAATTCCCAATGGAACTCTATACAGTACAAATTTGCTCAAGAAGGCCAAGTTCTGCAGTAGCCCTGCTAAGGCAAATCTCTAAGAAGGTCAATTGTTCATTTGATTCATTACATTTGAATCCCATTAGTGTAAGACAGCAGAATTTATCCCATTGAGTCCAATAAGAGTACGTTCCGTTTTCAAAGGATAATTCAAGATTTCCAATGTCTCATGAGCTCAACAGGGTTGTGCTACACCTGTGCAAGATTTGGGACCTTGGTAGACACCATATTGGGTGGTATATGTGTAGGTATGCGAGGGGTTGGCTTCACAGGTGACCCCTCCTGTGTTGAGGGTTTCTTCTAAACTGCACCTAATACAATGGGGAGGTTGTCCTTGCTCCAAGAAACATCAACCATGGATTTAATGATGGGGCTCGCATCTCCTGCCTGGTAATGGGAAGGCAGCTGATTTGCTGAGACCACTGCTTGGTAAATTGTCTCATATTCTTGCATTCCCCAAACTATATCCAGTCTGTTGTTTCTTGGTTTATGCTTAGATTGTAAGCTATTTAGGGAAGGGACCATCTTTTTGTTCTGGGATTGTACTGCAAGTAGCACAATACAGTTGTGGTCCATAATTAGGACTCCTAGGTACTAAGGTAATGCAAATAATTAAAAGCAAATTGTTACTGGGCATATGTGCAATTAGGTTACTGTGCATTAAAATAAGATGCAATAAACTGCACCTGGGAACATGTCTACGTGCATCTGCATTGGGAACAAGTTCATCCCAACAGAAGCAGCTGAGTCCAGGGTTGCTTCTGCCTGGCTACCTTGCTTGGCCTCTTTTTTGCAGCAGCCAAGGGAAGCTCCATGGAGCACAGGGGTCAGGCCTGGGTTCTGTGGAGCAGAGGAAAACTGTCCTGGAGTGAGGGAAAGCTCCCAGCCATGTGGAGCTTGGGATCACAGCCTGGCTTCGTGCCGCTGGCTTGGGGTGATGTCCCATGGCCAAGCAGGCAGTGAGCTCCCCTGAGCTCTCCTCTCACTTTGCTTGCTAAGGGGATGGGGAATCTCTCTGTCCCTGACCCATTGCTGCAGGGACAGAGAACTCCCCAATCCCAGTGCTCCTGGGGGGAGATGAGAGGTGAGCAGCATTGGGACTAGGGATAGAGAGCTCCTCCATTCCCCGTCCCTCCCCACGACCACCCCAGTGGCCCCCTGCTGCCTAGGCTGACCAGGAGCAAATTGCATCTACATGTGCATATACATGTTCAGCACTGTGCAGTAGCTTATGCACAGTTAATCTAGTACCTGCATTTCTTGAAACTAGCAAACCACATTAGCCTTATTTACTGTGCAGTAAATCCCACATGTATAGACAGCGATGCTTTACTGTGCATTACATTAGTCTAACATGCACTAAAGCATCTTGTATAGACACACCCATTGGGTACATCTACACATTCATGAATGTTCTTTTGCTACTGCACATTAAATTTAGTACCTCTAATACGAGGTATTAACTAAATGTACATTAAGCTGCCCTAATGTGCTGTAATGAAAGCTTATGCTTTTCTGGTGCCGCTTAATGTGCAGTAGCCGTAGCCGTGCAGTATTAGCTGTATTAGCACAGTTTTTGCCATAACACTCTAATGGGCAGTAGAATAGGCTACTGCATATTAAAGCACACATGTAGACATACTCCATATGTATTACCCATCTTGTTTACTGTTTTGATTAACGTTATCAATTTAACTAATTTTAATGCATTTCATAATATGCATTTGAAATCTAAGGAACCATTCTTTTGAATGAAACATGAGGGCATAAGATATAAACAAGGTGTGCTTCTCTTTGGGATGGATCCACAGACATATAGAAAGGAATAAAGGAATTTCACCGTCCAATTGTGCAAAAGGAAAATTAGAGAAGTTATATTTTTCAGGGAGGTAAAAGGTATCAGGAAAAAAGAGGAGAATGAATTCAGTAAGAGTGTTAACAACAAGCTTTGAGGAAATCCTCTCAATCATTATAAGACAAAATATCATGCATTATGATTTATGGCCTAAGTTACTAAACTCATGGATTGGAACACTTTAAACAGCTCTGCAATCTGAAATAAAGCCAGTGAACTGAAATAAGGAAGCTGGTTATAAATTCATGGTATCTCTAGGTCAAAAATGATTGAATGTTTGGGACATGTCCAGCTAGTTTGCTTGAGAGCAAACAGATCTGGCTATCTCTTGACTGCACTTTATGTCTCTTCTGCAAATGCGGGGTACTGCATTAATACTAGGTGCATCATCTCTATGACTTGTGAAATTACTCTTAAACCATTATCTTGAATTAAATCTTTCCTGGGCAAATTCCTATAAAATTACTTGAACTCCCAGAATCATAAATTAATTTTCAGAGCCGTTACTTCTACTTAAGTAGTGATAAGACACCATCATGATGGGCATTATTTAAAAACTTAGGTTTGACAAATGCATTCTAAGAATTAGGTTTAAATTTCTCCTTTTCCTGGATCATAATGCATGTTTTGGGGCTGACTGTGCATTTTTTTCTTAGTGTACAGGTTCTGTAATATAAGACCTTCTCATAATCTGTTAATTGCATGTTTAAAGGGGCTTCCACTATGAGGAACTCTCCCACATCTTTGTGGTCACCTCCCAGCATGGACTCAGTGTACAGAACAGGTAACAGTCCTGCCTTGAGGCCCTGTCTTCATGCCGAGTGCTCAAGATAATGTACCAGTCCTGGCTTCATGCCTAGCCACTAAGTTTCCTGCCCCCCATTCTTGATCATTCAGTTTCACTAGCTTCCCAACTTGGCCCCCACCTAAGAAAGTAGCAGAAATGACCTTCAGCCCTCTGGTAAACAACACGTTATGTGTGGCTAAAGGCAGTTTAATAGAGGCAAAGCATTTCAAGCAAGCAAATATATGAGAAATAAAATGGCTTTTAAACATTAGGTCTGCCACTTGGACAATCACTCTGGCCCTCCATCCTGGCAAACTTAGTTTGTATAGTTCAGGGTTGTTTCATAGTGGGAAAGGGTGAGTCATGAGGTGGTCTGGGGGCCCTGAGTCCATGCAGGATTGGCTGGGGGGGAGGAGGTGGCAGCAGCCCCCTCACCCCTAAAGGAATTTTTAGCATAGAACATACAGCTGGCACTCTCTACATCACCCTGAAATTCTGTCCACAAGTGGGAGCATTTGGTGGCCCCTGGGGGCACATGCTACCACCAGGCTACAGTGCCACAGGGACCTACTAAGGCATAAGCTGGAGAAAGCAACTTAGGGCTGTGAGAAACACCATTGTTTAGTTTCAGTGCCCATTTCACCATTTCAAAGGGACAATGTTTCATTTTATCATTTTGTTTAATTTCAAAGCACTGTCCCATTTTGTTTTATCGAAAGTGTTTTGCTGTTTCGACGCATTTCAACATTTCGGCCCTAGGCTATAATGGGGAATCATGAAAATGCCTAAAATTTTGTCATTTCATGCCTGATTTAGATGAAAATTGCAGGAACATTAGCCCCTTCAGAGGGCATGAATCCCACCAGGTTCCACGGAGATAGGTGTGCAGGTTTCCCAGAAGCTGCACCTCAAACTGCAAAAAGCAAAATTCATGACACTTGCTGGCAGCAGCAGCCTCCTGTCATCCAGCACGCAGATCTGGGGGACCACACCCCCAGGAGGGCTGTGGAGCTGTGCTGGACTCCTCCTTGGGGTGCAGGCCTCTGGATCTGTGCTGGATGACAGGAGGCTGCCACTGCCACCTGGGACTGGCTGGGCTCACACTGTGCCCAGCGCTAGGGAAGACTGATGCTGCCACTGCCCCCAGGCAGCAGCAGCAGCAGACTCCTGTCATCTGTCCCAGTGACGGGAAGCAGGGGAGAGCCAGGGCTGCACTCCATGGGGCTGCGGAGCCACTCAGCATGCAGCCCTGGCTCTCCCCTCCCTCCTGTTACCAGGCTGCTTTGAAACTAAATGTTTCAAAATTTTTGAAATGTTTTGAGTGCCCTCATTTCATTTTGGAGCTTTTTGTTTTGTTTCAATTTTGCTGTTTCAAGCTTGTAACATGTGGAAACAGCTTCGAAACAAAACACTCAGTGATATTTTGGACAGCCCTAGTAAGCATACCCCAGTCATCATCAGGCAGGTAGATGCTGTGGTCTGAGCAATCCTTCAGTGATAGCTACCATGTAGGGACATGCTGCCTGCGTTTGCTGTAGCCTGTGGCATGCTTACATTCACCAGGGAGTAAAGGGTTAAATAAATCTTTGTAGGGGTTACTTTTCATTTATTTTTTAATCATGGCCTTTGTTTGCTGTTTCACCTGTTTCTTTGCTTTGCCCTTTTCAACACATCTGTTGTTCTGTTTCATAGAATTTTTACCTCTTCAAAATTGTGGCCATGGTATTTAAAAAACAGGGAGGGAGGATCTGTGCACAGATAGTCGAAAGTGTTCCTCCTCCCCTATTTCCCTTCCCCTCCCCTCCCCTCACAATGGGAATGGGCATTGATTTTAGGGAGGGCAGTCATACTGGGCACTTATACATAGGACGGATGCCTGTTTCAATGCAAGCTAATTAGCATGCTCCAGCGGACTTGGAATCAAGTGTATTCAGTGTCCCCACACTTAAAAATGGTGGTGGGAATGTTTTAACTAAAGCTTGTTGAACACCCCCACTACCATTCTGAAGTGCTGGATGCTCATTACACAAGATGCTGCAAGCGTTTTAATTAGAGGAACTCCTGAGAGTCTTTTTAATTAAAGCACTGCACCTCCACCCCACCCAGAGCACATGTAAAGACACCCTACATTGTATGTCTCACTTTAGTTAGACAGTGATTGATGCGGTGTAAGTTAAGTGTACACTTAACACTTTAGCCACCACCCAGGTGAAAACAAAGTAGCAGTACTACAAAGGCATAGGGACCCAGTATGCCTGGATTCCTGCCCAGAACTTAAGATAAAACCACTTTCTCCCCTCCCTCCCCTCTCCTAGTTACAGCCCCAGAGCACATCTCAACACCCATCTAAACATTTACACCCTCAACTTTCCCACTTAGCACTCCCTCTTCCCTTCACCACCGCCTCATCCGATTCTGGAGAAAACACCAGGAGAGCATGTGTTCAATTCTTTGTGTTTTTCATGGTGTTTTATTTACATTACGATTCACCACCCTTAGGGTGGAATCTGCAGAAGTCGTCAGCCAACATGTCTAAAACACACAGTGCTTGTCAACTGACCTCGGTTTGAAAATTTACAGGCATAGCACTGACAGGAGGAAAGGGCTGCTGTCCCTGCAGTGGTACGAGCAAGAGACGGAGCATACATACAGGGACCGTGGAGTCACTGTTGTGCAGCATGCATGCAGGGACCATGGACTGGGGTATGTTGCACATGCTGGCATCCATAGGTGTCTTCAGGCACCTCCTTTGGACAAGGGGCTGTCTGCAGTGACAAGCTTCCATACAGAGATAGCAAGGCACTTCTCCATGGATAAAGCACCCTCATTGCCACTATCTGTCACTATTTGTGGGGAAAGCTTGGTACAGATCCCCGTGAAGGTATCCTTAGACATGTAGAATTTTGCACACCATTGCTCATGGTTTCAGGTGGCCACTGTGTAGAGCTGCACCCACATCCACCCAGGAATAATATGATAGCCTGTGGCCAAAAGATCTTTAGGGCAGTGGCTGCTATCATGGACTAGGGTCCAGACATAATCACAGACCCTCTGTTCTTTGGCAACAAGCACATGCAGAAGATTCTCTTCTGTGAGTACTGTTCCATCATTCTTGGCACCAATAAAAGTAATAATGACGTCCAACAGAGCTCAGTAATGTCATCTTTTCTGCTCAGTCTCCCTCATGTGTTCATGATGCCAGGCCAGCAAGGTCTGCAAGGTTACAATTACATACATAGTGGCCAATGGTGTTGGAAGCTCCAGGTCACAACCATTGGTAGCAGGTAGGACGATGCAGCAGAAATTCAGGCAGGCAGTGAAGGGCCTGAGGGTGCAGAGAGTCATGCCAAAATCCATCCCACAAAATCCCACCCACAATTTAAACAACCTGTTGATGGAAGAAAAATGGTACAAGTGACTGTGTATGGTGTCTCAGGTCACCTGCCAGTGAAAGAGAAGGGGTGCATTCAGCTACTCTTTAAACCACTTGGACATGCCAATCCAGTGATTTCTTCATGGCAGGGCAAGTCACAGCACAACCAGTCCCATGACAAATATAGCATCTGTTTATAGCCCTGTTAATTAGTGCACTTTCACTGGCCTGCACAGCAGCACATGGACGTACTGAGGTCTTGCTACTTGTAAACACTGAACTAGATAGCCAACACTGACTGGGAAAGGAAGGAGTCAAATTCATATAGGGCCCAAGGTTAGCATAGTGAATGGACTGAGGGGACATGAGCAAGTTTCTTTTTTCCTCACTTTGCATCAAGAACACTAACTGAAAAGGGGCACTTGCTATTCTGCTTGCTATTCAAGTGGAATAAGCGATGTTTCTTCCCAGACTCTGTCTATTCTACCGGAAACAGCAGAACTTTGGAGGGGCAAAATAAAACCCAGATTTACTAAAGGAGGCAAAGTACATGCTTAAGTGGAAAGGCATATTAAAAGTTTTGTTGAATAGGGACCTAAACAAAGGATTATGATACCCAAAGCTGAGTGTTTTCCTTTATGTCTTTCCTTTTCCACCTTTGCTTTGTGCAGTGCTACAGATAGTCCCTTTTATAGTGCTATACCCTTGAGACAATGAAAGCATTATTTCATTAACTTAGCAGTTGTTTACATATCCCATCTCATTCACCTGAACACATGAGCCAGTATTGTCTTATGTACATCATAGTCATAATAAATATAAATATTTACGATGAAAGATTTTCTCTAGTGCTGCTTTGAACAAATTTTCCCAGAACAAACAAAACTTAATTCTAGGAAAATAGCATTTGAGCTAGATAATAAAGTGAAAGAAGAGCAACACTTGTATCTGAAACATACAGCAAACTATATGGAAATAAATTTGAGATTAACAAATGAAGGAAATAATGGAAATGGAATATGACTACATTGGCTTCCTATGTATTTTATTTCCCTAGGGTTGAATTTGCATTCAAACTATGTTAGATAGCTCTTGGAAAAGATTACAACATGGAGGACAAATAACTAATTTAATAGAAATGAATCATACTGTGAGGCTTGTCTTTGAAGATCTAGCTCTGATGAAAAAAAGCTTCTGAATTAAGCTTGCAACTTAATTCTTAATATACAGTAGGAAGTCCATATTGGAATCAAGCATTTTACTCAATTTTACTGAAATCTGAAAGTGCATAATATACTTGTATGAAAACTCTTATGAGATAAAAATCAATGGAAGAATAAAAAATATAGTTCAATGCTGATCATGTTTTTTGCAGAGAAATGAAGGAGATAAATGGCACGCATTTCATCATTTGAGGCATGAACTTCCTTTTGGAAGTACTAAAGCAAAGTGCAGTAACTGCCCATACTGAGCCATGCACATGGTGCATGGCTAGTTTTCACTGCTACTTCACTGTAGCAGTGTGCTTAAATGGGGGAATGCACCGCTATGGCGAAGTAGCTGCCGATCACGTGTAGACTCATGTGATCACTATGTCATGGTAATGTGTTGTACAGTGATGTAGTGTGTCACTATGGCAGTGTAGGGTGATGTGTAGCTGTGCCCATTGATATCTAAAGTTCAGTAGAAAATCCCAGAAATAAAAATAAATTTGTACAAAAAGGTTTTTTTTCCTCCTGTGTTGGAACTCACAATGTGATAAAAGGCAATGCAGTATGTCTCACTGGGTGCATCTACATGTGCAATTAAGGCAACACAATAAATTCCAGAGCAGTTTGCACCAGAGTAAACTGCTCCTGTGCACAGCACCTACACATGCACCCAGGACAGCAATGATTTGCCCTGGGGTGGAACATGCCCAGGCTCTCAGGATGTATGGGGGGGTCAGCCCCAGGCTCCAGGTGGTAGTGTCGGATGACAGAGAGACTGGCTGGGGCAAGAGGGTGCTGACCCTGTGGAACCATGGCTAGCAGGCAGAAGTCTGACCTCCACCAAATCACCATTTACACATGTGTTGCAGTGCAGTGAATGACTCCCCCATGAGATAGGACTGTCCCCAACAATACTACCTTATGGCAGAGTTAATTAGTTGGTGATGCTTTACTGCAGAGCTAATTAGCCAACTCTGTAGAAAAGCACACATGTAGATGGCCGTGTCTAGATGAGTGCAGCCATTCAGTATGTGGCCACATACTGCACATTTAGATGTTCTCTGCTCTGCACAGGCATCGCGCATCACTCAAAAATGGAGCTGGGCCACCTGGAGCCATGCTCTGGCTGCTGGCCAGGCTCCACGTGGCAGAATCTCCACTGATGCAGCCCCAGGAGGCCTCCAGGACCCCAGGTAAGGCTGTTGGGGCCAGCCCAGTGCTGGCTCCAGTCTCTCCTACCTGACCCAGGGTAACCTGCTGCATGCCAATGCGCACATGGCACAGGCATTCCCCAGGGACAAGTAATGGCAGCGCAAGGTCTGTCACTGCTATTTCTCCCTGTGGAACCAAATGTCCACGCTTACCTGGATGTGGCCACTGTGTACTAATTAAATTTGTCCACACATCCTGTACACATTTAGGCTTATTACTTTGCTGATATTTCCGCTTCTTGGCTTTTGCTTTGATTTTATCTTCTGTCTTAACCCTTACAGTCCTCAACAAATTGTCATGCATTTTTTGTTTGTTTGTTTGTTTATTGCAAGATCCATAACTCTATTAATGTAAGTTGCTGGAGATGAAATGGGTAACAGAAGTGTAAGAATGATCAAAGGCCAGAAAGCTGATATTGAAGAATACATCTATGCATCCCCTTATGTTGTTACATCTAGACATGTTACATCTAGAGAGAATGCTGATTTCCCCAGCGATATTCCCCTCAATGTAGCCTGGCCTACATAGACTTTCTGAAGGGTTTTTCACAGAACTTTGTGTACTTTAACACACACTGTCTGAAGATTTGATTCCATCTAAAATGCAAGTGTCAAAATAACGTTAATAAAACAATGCCCTACCCAAATTCTTTACATACACAGTGGAGAAAAAGGAGGGTATGACACATGCCTACCAATACAGGCTCCATTCCCAGGCATACTTAAAACTGAAGTACTAGTTCAACATAGTTAACAACTCTGGGCTTCAAATCAAGCAGGATGATAACTTTCCTTCCTCCATCCAGCAAAAAGTTTTCTTCCCCGTATTTTGTAAATAGGATGTACTTGCCTTATTGCATAGCCTTTAAATAAAACTTAAGCAGCAGAAAGAGAATAAGAAGGACTACAAGCTGCTAAGCAGCTGAATTTCCTGACCAGATTACCTCAAAGCTGGGGATGAAATGCAGGATCCTTCACATTTTGTAAAATTGGTGCAATTGAAAACATATTTTGGGCCATTTAAAGACTGGCATTTCTCCTGAAAAGGGTGATTTCTAAACTACAGTTAGAGGTAGAAATATCATATATTATACTTTCACTGCTGTAATATATACCTAAAGGAAAGTAATTACTAAATGAATCCTTTGGGGGATAAAACTGATTCTAATTGAAGAATGGCATGGGATGGGCAGCCTCAATTCTCTTTATAAACTCTATTAGCAGTGCTCCTTCAGTCTCAGACTACAAGACAGCGAATTTTCCACCATTAAACAATTATCCAAACCACCCTGTTACCAGATTTGCCCATCACTTTGGGGTGTGCTCATTTATTACAGATACATTTCTAGGGTCTTTGTAATTCTATCAGTGTGCTGCCTCCTTTACTTGTGTTTCTATACGGAGTTGTATATCTCCCTTCTGCAAGTCCTCACCCCCAATGGAGCTATCTTGCAGGACTCAGTTTCAGTGGGGCTGGGTTTCTCCAGTCACCAAATCAGCCATATACATACACACTCACATAGATTAACGTGATACTCCTGACTCGGCCAGGTTGATCAGCATGTACAGGCTGACATCCCCATATGCCAGGAATCAGTTCATTAAGGTAACAATAAACTGCAGTCAGACACAAGCACACAGGTAAACAGAATACCTCTGAATCCAGCTGGGTGTCCTGCTGACACCCTCATAGGCCTGCATTCAGTTCACTGGGGCACGTCTGAGCCAAACTGGGTCAATCAGCCTATGTAGGCTGATCCCCTTATATGTCTCAAACTCAGCATGTCCCAATCTTTTGCCCTAACTGTCCTAGTAGTGGTAGCCTCTTGATGAGCGGACCCCACAGTCTTTTGGGGCTTCACAAGGATCTTTGGCTTAGGTAGAAGAAGCGTTGCTGTAAAGCAAGTAGGGAAGGGGAAGTAGAGAAGGAAAAATATACCCAGTTACCACCAGTTAGACTATCAAATTTATTTATTGCTAAGTATATGAAATTTATGATGGTACTAGTAATAACAGACATGCAAGGGGAAACACAAAAATAATTACAATAATACCGTGGTTTAATTGAGTATTTGGGGAAATCTAGCTCAAGCTTAATTAACAAAATTCAGGTTCAGAAAGCTATGCCTAGAGATAAAAAGAAAAGGAGAGAGAGAAAGAGGGAGAAAGGGAAAGAGAGAGTGATAGCTGGGATCTCCATTCCAAGGCACTCACGTGGTTTGTTGACAGGCAAAGTTCCTAGCACGATCATTGAAGGTTAAACAGGCGACGGAATGAGACAATCTGTTTATCCCAGCTTCTTGATACAAACAGTGGATGGTGCTTCTCCCTCTTGAAGCACACTGTTTGCTGCTTTACAGCTTTCTTACACCCTTAGTCCGCCTCCTCTTCAAAGCATTCTTTTAACTGTGTAAATCAAGAGGGTCCCAAGCCATCATTGACAGGGAAAATCCTGTTATATGAACAGTTTCAATTTAAATGAATTACCTCTTTCAGTGACAAGGGGTTATCTGGTTTGGAATGTCTCAAGAAACTAATTAACATCCAGGAAAAATGTGAAGTTTTAAGGAGTAACCAGACACCTAGGAGCCAGCTTGAAATTATTATGAATATAGAAGATATACTGGAAGGCCTTCTCAGATGGCCTAGCTATGCTTGCACTATGAAGTCAGCATCAGCGTTTTGTATTTTACTTGTTGTGAATAAGCCTCAGCTTATCGTGACTTTCAGATCTTACTGTAGTCTTTTAACATACTTAAGGGGTTGATTACTTCAAGTGTTCATAAACTTTGTGGGGAGGACTTCCATCAGTCATCCTGGGAAAAGTATGACAGCATTTGTGGTCAGGGCTCCAATGGTTCAAATGTTGCCCATACCCGCTCTGTCTCAGTCTCTTGCCTTAGCATTCCCTAACCCAGCAAGTTTTAGTCAATAAGTTCAAATAGGCCTCCCATACTGGGACCGGGGAAGGTACAGCCCAAGATGCCTATTAAACTTTTCTTCTGCTTAGTTCTGGTTAGATGAAGTGTGTGTATGTGTGTGTGTGGGGGGGGGGGTAGAGGCGGAATAGAAAAAAGACCTTTGTAAGTCCAGCAAGCTGGGTGCCAGGGTTCCCTCAAGAACACATTGCTGACAGGTAACAACCCATTGCATTTAACAGGAAGTGTGTGTGCTGGGGAAGGGGGGGAAGGGAGCAGGGGAGGGAGGGTGCATCTTTAAAGGAAGAAACTGACAAAATTAGGATCAGGAATAATTATGAAGTTTCCTTACAGCCCCTTGAGGTAAGTTTCAAGTCTCCAATCTGACTGTACAGGGTAGTGGACCCACTTCTGGAATCATGTGCACCCTAGCCTCCCATTTATGTCTATGAATATTGGCCAGGGGTGTGGGCCTCTGAGCTGCTACTCTTGCAAGTGTCTGAATAGGCAAAACATAAGTAATTTGTTCAAGCACATAATTTTCTCAATGCTTAGATGTACAGTATTCCTGAAAGTGACCATTCTTCCCCACAATTTATAAAGCCAAAATGTTTGTAGATTATCTTATGTGATCATTTGTGCTGCGGTGACTAAAATATGAATTAAATAAGAGCCATAATAAAAGAAAAACGAGTGTGTGACATGAATAATTGCTTGCACAATTAGCATTCAACATCTTTTAATAAATAAGTAATTTAAAGCAAGTACAATGGAAATATGTTTTCTAGGAGGAGCAGGAAAGATACGAGGTACATTCAGTATATTTACTAGAGGTTATTTTAGCAGCCAATTTCTGCTTCTATGTTTAATTAATGTCAATGCTGCCTGTATTTCTTCTAAGGTTTTCTAATTTAAAGTAACCCCTTGAACTCTGCTGAAATTTGTCGTAAGAGTCTTCAACACTTGCAGCATTTGTGTTGGTTTTACAAAATTTTAGAATAAAAGTTTGCTTTTTTGAGTTATAAACATATTAACTATAATTCTTGGTGTTTTTTTTTATTCAGGTGATTTTACAACAGATGCAACTTTCAGGATTGAAGTTAAAAAAAAAGAACTTACACTGCTGTAAATTTTGTGTAACAGACTGAAAATACATACCCAGATTTAATGTGCATTAAAGCATCACAAAAAATCTGCTCTTTTCAACTGTGCACAAGTACTAAACAATTACTGAATGACTGTGTAGTAACTCAAATTACTGTGCAGTAGCATCAATAAACTGCTTTTTTCTGCTGCTAACTGTAGAGTAACCCAAGACTACTGTGCGGTAGCATCAAGTCATGGTTGCTGCCACAAGACACTAATGCACAGTAGCCTTGGGCTATTATGCAGTCAGCGTCTCATCTAGACATGGCCACAGAACACCAGTTCTGCTCCCATTGTTGGGAAAGGGAATGCTGCCTACAATGGGCGTGACAAGAACAAACCTAAATGATTATATTTCAAAATGGCTAAACTGAGTACATGCACCTAAATGCCCATGACAACATAAGATAAGATTGCTAAAGAAAGCCCTCAAGAAGACCAGGAAGTCTTAAAGACAGCAAGGATTTAAGGAGGAAGAAGGTACAGAAATTATTGAGATTCTTTTAAGATTAGCACAGCACTCTTCTTGAGTGCATCAACATAATAATGCACTGTAATTCTAGCATGTTAAGTTTAGTACCTGTAATAACAGGTACCAAGTTAACGTGCAATGATCGGCACTAGTGCGCATTAGTGCAGGGGAACAGTTTTTAAGTGACACTTAATGCCCATTGGACTAAAGCTGGTGCGTACTAGTGCAGATGAATGTTTTTTGTATGTAGCTTATTGCCATTAGACTAATCAACTGTGCATTAGTGCATTAGCACAATTTTTGCTGGATGCACTACTACACAGTAGAATTAGTCCAATGGGCATTACGCGTCTCATGTAGACACAACCCTTTAATTTTTTTTGTTTTTATGGAAATTAGCGCAGGTAGACAACATTTACTACTGTCAGTATTGAATTCTTTATAGCTAATTTTATAAAAAGATTTATGTTTCTATTGCTTCCTTTTTCTGATAGCCATGAGGTGCGTCCAGAAGAGACGCTTACTGTGCATTAGCCTAATAACACTGTGAAGTAGTGTGCCACATCAAAAACTGTGCTAACAGCCTACTGCTCAATGTTATGGGTCTAATGTGCAGTAAGCATTGCTAAATAACCGTTCACTGGCACTACTGCGCAGTAACTCTAGGCACTGCACATTTAGTTAGTATTTTATTAAGAAAGTACTAAACTAAATGTGCAGTATCTAAGATGCGTTAATGACTGTATAGATGTGCCCACTGACACCAATTGCACCCTGGGATTTAGTGTTGTGGCTGTAGTAAAGGAGAGCTGTTTACATCAAGGCCCTATTCCTGCTCACACTAGTGTTTGTTCATGCACTGAATTTAAGTCAGTTGAGCATTTCCAAATGCCTGTGTAAGGGTTTGTGGGGCTGTGGCAAAAATAATTGCAGTGCACAGTTTTGGAGAAGGATTTCATTGGCACATTAATCCTTTAGTGCCTTCTGAGCTGGCCAATCTTTCAGTTAGAATTAAACAGCATAATATTTGTTGCTAATTAGAGGTCAAGCTTATGTAACAAGGATATATAATATTTAGTATCTCCATACTTCATGGTTATGTTTATTCCCTTAGGGCACGTCCATACATGCAAGCATGTGCGCTTGCAGCAGCTCAAATAGAAGCGGAGCACATCTGACTTGGGGCTGCTTGCCTCAGCGCATGTGCTTGAACATGCACTTTGTTGTGGAGCAAATTGTGCCACTTGTGGCAAAATAACCCTGCCTGGCTCCTCCCAGATCTGCAGCCAGGGGGAGCTAGAGCCTGAGGCCAACACCTGTGCTGTCCCCAGCACTATAAAAAGCTGCCCTGTCCTGTCCTGACCCCAACCATACAAACAGCTGCCCTGGCAAGCAGCTTAGGGCTACTCACTGTCAGGAGCTTCTGGGGCCCAGCCAATTGCTACCTGGGGACACTACCCCTTGTGCCAACTGGACTGCTGCAGCAGCATCCCAAATCCATTTTTAATAATACTCCAAAATCCATGTTCTTCCACAGTTAAAACAAAAAACCACGCTACACAAACACACACACATATCTAGAAAGAGAGAGAGAGAGAGATCAGTTGGGTAATGCTTTATTGATATATTTACAATGTTAAAGCAATTTGAAAGCCTACCAGTGTCTCTATCATCATGAAAAAATAAATTCTAAATACCTATATGTTGTGTGCTTTCTTCACACATGATGGGTGTGTGATGGGGGGATGTGGTGTTGGCAGGAATGGGGTGAGAAGGGGTGTGGGGGAGGGCAGGTGTGTGTGTGTGTGGAGGGATGTGGGTTGGTGTGTGGGGCAATTTCTGGGGGGACTGTGGGTGTGGGAGACTTTGTGAGGGGGCTGCTCAGGAGGGGTGGGTCTCCTGGCTCCCACAGGGTGCAGCCCCCCCACAGCACATGGAATGGGCCCCCCACAGGGTCCCAGCTCCCCCCTCAAGGGCCACAGCCCCTATCCCCTACAGACCCCAGCCCCCCTGCCCAGGGTCCCAGGCACCCTGGAGGGCCCCCCTCCAGGGTCCCAGCTCCACCCTGAAGGGCCCCAGCCCCCCACCCAGGGCCCATGACTAACCTTTCACAGCAGCAGCCGGGGCACTGTGTGCTGAGCCCAGCTGGGTCCTGCTAGCCCTGGGGCTGCTCCTGCCACCCAGCTGGGCTGGTCTTGTGGCAGCAGGACCCAGCTTAGCATGTGGGGACTGTGTGCCAGGCCCAGCCGGGTCCTGAGGTCCCTCTGCTGCTCAGCCAGGCTGGGCCCATGTCAACAAGACCTGGCGCAGCACGTGGGGACTGCGTGCCTGGCCCAGCCAGGTCCCGGGGCCTCTCTGCAGCCCAGTCAGGTTGGGCCCATTGTGACAAGACCCGGCACAGTGACAGGTCCCTGCGTGCTGGGCCCAGCCAGGTCCTGCTGCCCTTGGGGCCTGTCTGCTGCCTGGTCGGGCCCTTCCTATAGCAGCAGGATGCAGCCCGGTGTGCGGGGACTGCGCAGAGCCAAGCCAGGTCCTGCCGCCCCTGGGGCTGCTCATGTCACATGGCAGAGCCATGCAGGGACCGTGCAGAGCCAAGCTGGGTCCTGCCAGCCCCGGGCTGCTCGTGCTGCCCAGCTGGGCTGGGTTCTGTCATCATGGCTCCCACCTCTACCTCCTGTGCCTGCGGGAGGGTGAGGATGTGGGCCAGCCCCATGTGGCTCTCTAGTCTGGCTTTGCACCAGAGTGGGTCACAGGGCTCTGAGAGGCACGGCTCCTGTGTGCACCTCCCGGAGTTGTGTGACCCGCTTCAGTGCAAAGCCGGACTAGTGAGCTGCAGGGATCTGGGCCAGGTCCTCACCGCCCCCAGCCCTGGGGATATCCCCCACTTCACTCCCCAACCCTCCCCCCCATCCCCCCGCCCCCCCCTACC
>NW_017729032.1:252448362-252450525 GCF_001723915.1 Gavialis gangeticus | reverse complement strand
CCTGCCACCCCTTACCCACCCACACCCATGAAACAACCCCCCCCCCACTTACTGTGGACAGCACTGGGAGCAGCAGGAACACCAAAGAGATGCTCTGGCTAAAACCAGTGTCTCTTTTGGAGGACTGGCTCTGGGCATGGTCTGGAACAGTGCCTTGCTCCGCTCTATTGTGGAGTAGTTTTTTTAGACCCCTGGATATCCAGGGGTCTAATTTTCTCCCCATGCTGCAAACTTGCAGCGCAGGGAACATTTTTTTGGTCCCACACGTGCCTCTTGCCCCACCTCAAAGGAGTTTGAGGCGGGGCAAGAAGCATGTGCACGTTCATCTGGATGCGCCCTTAGTGTTTATTGCAAAGGGAAGTGGGGAGTAAAAATATACACAGTATCAGAGACTTTTGGGTTATATTTTTACATTAGGTGGCACTAATTCCTTATTAACTGAAGATAACACAATGTGCGAGCACACTGCAGATACCTGAAGTTATACGTTAACTCATGCTGTTATCCTTGCACATTATCAAGTACAGGGCCAAACACAAGTTTGTCTGTAATCATGCAACATTTTTTTCTATCTTCAGATATTCCTGAATAGAAAGGCAGTTTTTAGATTACAATTTTAAAGGTTTTTAATTATAAATCTGTTTAAAACTTTGGATCGTATTTAAATATACAGTGTGTATTTCTATTAATGCCTGACATTTATACATTAGACTTAACGTAAAATGATACAGACTGACCATTATTCAGGTTCCTGAACAAGTGCAATGTCAATTTACCTACAACTACAAAGTTACTTTTTATTACATGCCAGAGTAATTTCTTACAGCAGTTTCATAAAAGATTTAGTGTAACTGTTAGTTTAGAAAGTAAAGGTACATGCTGCATATACAGTATTTCAAATGGGAAACACTAGTACAATGGTATAAGCTTCACTGTTTTACAAAATCTCATAGTTTTAGTGGTTCTGATCTCACGAGGCAAAATGAATGATTTCATGTTTGGTAGCAGTAGTTTTATGCCTATGTAAATTGATGGATGTCAGTAGAGCTGTACTGGTATGAAATGGGGAATCCAGCTGATAAACACAAACAACACTTGGGAGAAAGCACTTTCCTCCCAGTAATTCCCTATGCCTAGCGCAGACCCAGATGCAGATCATATCTTGCCCAAAGCAAGCATGAGAGCTCTGTCTATGACTGGTCCCTTGGAGTGATACAGGAAGTCATAGAAAGAAGTGTGAGATGGTCATAGTGATGAGCAATCAGCAACAAAGCTATAGGAAAGCTAATGAAAGATAGAGCAGAATATGTATGAAAGAAGAAGGAATGTAATGAGCAGCACTATGTTTATGTTAAACTTTCTATAGGAACAATCACAATTGACTATTATTTTAATTTGTCTGACTTAAAAGAACCCTACTTCAAGCACAGAAATGATTATTCACATTTTAGTAATGAGTTCAATCATACAAAATTAGGCTGCTGCTGTAGATAACCACCTTTTCTTACCTGGAAAAATGCATGACAAAAAAAAAAAAGAAACCATTTAAGAACTTAGAACACAGCAGGGCAAGACTTTCTGAATACATTATTTAAACATGTCATTTGCCAAAGGGTCAAAGAAATCTGATGGGGAAACCATTTTACAATTTTATTTCCTATTAACTATATTGTGCAATGCATTACCTTATGGCTTCTAATTCACCAGCATTTTGTGGAATGTATGGTGTTTGCTATTGATAACTGTTGGGTTAATTGCTTAGGAAAGCCAGGCATCCTACTAGGCACAGTATTGACACTGAAAAGTAATTGACACATTTCTGATGGTTCCTTTTGAGGTAGTCTTTTAATAGATTCATGCACTAGGAGTGACAAATCTCAAGGACGACATGAAGTAAATGAAAAATTGATTCACATCAGAGAAAATGGGTGCTCTGTTAGGTAAATTATCCCTAAGAACATGTGTGAATTAAATTTGAGGTCAGAAATGGGTAATATTTTAATTTGAATAAGGAAAATATGTGGACTATGTATTCTTAACCTTCATCTAGAATATAAAATGAAATACACATCTTGTACTTTTAACAAATATCATGCATTTTTAATATGTGTGTACGTGTGTGTGTGTGTGTGTGTGTGTGTGTGTGTGTGTGTGTGTGTGTGT
>NW_017729032.1:252439983-252448272 GCF_001723915.1 Gavialis gangeticus | reverse complement strand
TGTGTGTGTGTGTGTGTGTGTGTGTGTGTGTGTGTGTGTGTGTGTGTGTATATATATATATATAAAATTGGTAATTCTACCGAGGGAATAACTCAAAGACACCTCATCATCCAAAATGACAAATGAACATTTGACTTCAATAGATTCTTTAAATGTCCAGTGGCTCTTAGAATTTGTCCTTAATCATGATCAGTTTTATTTTCTTTGAAGTTTCTTTGAAGTTTCCTTGGCATCCAGATGCCCTATGTTTAAAAGGATGCATACTTTGTAGATAGTTTCATAGAATCATAGAGAAGTAGGGGTGAAAGAGATCTGCATGGCTAAGTGCAGTTAAAATGCCCAAGGCTGAATTGGTTTAATCTTTGCAGGTTAGTTTAAGCTGCGTAGATTGAACCAATAAGCAAGTAAACAGATATTCACTTGTAATTCCAGAAATGTAGCCACATGCCTGTAATTACCCAGGCCAGCGGCCAGGGGGCACTAGAGCATGCTCCTCTCAGCTGTAGCAGACAGCTTGCGCCAAGTCTAGTCTGCCCACCCTGTGAGGGGGGAATTGTGGGGCAGGTGCAAAGTATCTTGGGATGCTGGGGGATTGTAAGTTAACTTGAATCCAGAGTGGATCTCAGGCAGAAGTTCAGTAAACTGATTACTGAACCTAAATCAGTTGTCTGATACTACACCCATACAGGTTTATCTTAAACCAGTTTTGGCCATTTTGAAGTGGTTTGTGTACACTGAACTTCTGCTGAGTTACAGAATTGAACCAGTTTCCAAGCATTTATACCATTTTGTGTGTAATTTCTGTCCCTAAAGCATAGGTTCAGTCTAACCCCCTGCATAAGGCAGAAGGAAAAAGGCCTTTCCTGACAAGGAATCAAACCCACACTACAGCAGTGAGAGGATTCAGTCCTGACTACCACAAACCTGTCTGAGTAGATGACAAATTTCACCCCAGATGGGGCTTGAACTCATAATCCCTGGTTTAGGAAGCTAATATTTTACCCATTTATGCCTGAGAGCAAAATAAGTTCTATACCTACCAAGCTGTATTTTTTTTGTCTCAGATTGTGAATGACTTCCTCTCAAGTAGAGGTATAGCTATTGCTGTTTCTTTTTTATTATTATTTTATTTTTTTAGGTACACAGGGATTGCATGTTAGATCAGACTATAGCCAGGAAGCTATTGGAATAATCTGCTCACAGAAGGCTGTGTCTACGTGATTTGCATAGCGCAGTCATTTAGTACTAAACAAGTACTAAATGACTGTGCAGTAACCCAAGTTACTGTGCAGTAGTGTCAACAAATGGCTTTTAGGTGAAGCTGACTGTGCAGTAGCCCCAGTGCTATTGTACAGTATCATCATGTTATGGGTTCTATCATCATATCATGGGTACTACTGTGCAGTACTCTCGGGCTACTGTGCAGTCAACATCTCATGTAGATGTATCCAGAAAGAACTAAATCTAATAGTTGTAGATTGACAGATGCTCTGAAGCACAAAGATATATATTTTCATTTTAAAACTCCTGTAGGATTTTTTTTATCATATTACTGAAACTCAAGTTATTCTGATTATCTACTTGACATTTCTAGCTCTTCTTGAACCTCTATTTTTTTGGCCTCAGTGATAGATGGTAGTAACGAGTTAGCAATGTGTCTAAAAATATATTTCCCCTGATAACTTAGTTTCACTGAATGTCCCTCTGTTCTTACATCATGAGAGAGGACACCTGTATGGTGAGAGAACAAACAAAGAATCACTGGGTGGATCTACACATGCTATTAATGTGATGCAATAAACTCTAGAGCAAATTGCAGTGTAGTTACCTGTTCACAGGTGCAGCATCTACACCTGTGCCTGGGACCACAACAATTATAGCTAGGGCTGAGCAGCCTTGGGCTGGCAGAGGGAATGGCGGGGTCAACCCTGGACTCTGGGTGGTGGCGTCAAGGAGCAGAGGGGCTGGCAGGACCTACTGGGTGCGTCTACACATACATTAATGCTCAGTGGTTACTGTGCATTTAATTTAGTACTTATATAATGAAGTACTAAATAAATGCTCAGTAACCAGAGTTACTATGCAGTAACACCAGCGAACACCTTTTTAGTGACATTACTGCACAGTAGCCTAATAATACTGTGCAGTAGCATATTATCATTGTTTGTGCTGTGATGCACTACTGTTCAGTGTTATTAGGTTACTGTGCAGTTAGCGTCTCCTGTAAACGTGCCCACTGAGAGTGAAATCTGTTTGTAAGTACCTCCCAGGATTTGGCCCTATGTCAAGACACTATTGAGGGCAATCCTTGGACTGCACCAACCTGGCTTGATTCAGACTATATTGGTGGAGGAGTAAATGAAGTTTTATACCAAGTTTGACGGTTTGTAATCCCCAGGTTTGTTAACAGCCTCTTTAACCCCAGCACATAATTAAAAAAACTGTCCTTGGACTTTACTAATTTGCACTGAGTACCCACTGCCTTTAGCAGCCAGTCTGGCATCTGGATGCATCCAGAGTGCAGCAGCTGCTCTGGTAATACCTATATCTATATTTTCACTCCTCGTAGTGCAGTAGTCCTGCTGTTTATGCCAGCAATCTACCACATTCTCCAGCACTAGAGGAAGTGCCAGGTGGCTAGGTTTGCTGCCAGAATATAATGCCCATGTTTCAATAGCAGTGTGGGGAATAAGTAATGAGGTAAAATTTTCCAGACAAAACCCAGTACCGCCTGTTTATGATTTAAAGGCATGTATACACCACGTTGGCAAGTGACAAGAAGTACAACCTTGAAAATATGCCTGTCCACTGGCTCCTGCCCCCCTCCTCTCTCATGCACATGCCAGAGACTATTCAGTGAATGAGCACACAAACCAAAAAGAAGCTACATTATATATTTTTGGCATTTAGCACATGAAGAGTGGGAGTGTATAAGGTGGGATGTATTTTCCCAACACTTCCTAACTTTGGTGCAATGTAGGCATGCTCTAAAGTAATTAAATTTAGATCAGCTTTTTTTTATAATAGCATAATTGAAATATACTGAGTGATGATTTGCTATGAACCTATGATCTTCCATTAAAGAGCCAGGGAAAGGGCACTCTTATTTGAAAGGGTATAGTCAGAAGATTGAAAGTTGCAAGGTCTAAAAAGATGGTGAATCTATTCTTTGTATAGATTACTTTTGACCACAGTGAGAATAGTCTATACAGGGAGCTCCCTCTGAGCATGTCTACATGAACAGGAGCTAATTTGGGTATCTCCACATGGCACTGCCTGGTATCATGCAGACATAACCTATTAGCTTAGTTGGGTCAGAACATATGCCCTAGCAATTCTGCCTTCACTGAAGTATCTCCATTTTCACTTCACAAAAGGCTGGATTCTCTGAATTTCTTATCAATACCATATGTATCTCTTACCATATATATATATATCTTAGCATTTCTCTCTCTCTCTTACGAATATCATATATATATATCTTCACATATATCAATACTGGATATATCAATACCATAATCTTCACAGAGTGTCAAAGAAGCAATGATTTTCAGGTGACCTGGAGAAACCAGGCTCTGCAAAAAGGCCCAATGACCACTTCTGGCCCAAGGTCAACAGAGACTGCTACAGATTTGATCGTGCACTAGCTCTGAAATATCCACAAATTTATTGGCCTTGGTCCACAGGGGGCAGAGTGAAAATTAATGGCTTGTGATATATAAGAGATATGACTGAATGACCTAAATATTCCCCTCTGAACTTCATATCTTTTAATCTAACGTGAAATTAGGTCTTCTGTTTTTACAGTAGCATATTTTGGAGATGACAAAGTTTAATTGGGAAAAATCAGCAGAAATGTATGAAAAACTAGTCTCCATCCATGAATATATACATAATAGATGTCAGGCAGTACAATAAGTATGCTGTGCTTGAATACAGGAATGTTCAGTGAAAGAAAATCTACAGGGAACAAAAGAAAACCAAAGGAAAAAAAATCATAGAATCAAGGCAGGACCATCCCTGTCTGAACCATTTCAGAAAAGTGCTTATCTAACCTGCACTTGAAGACTTGCAAGGATGGAGATCCTTCTACCTCTCTGGGTAGCTTATTACATTGCTTAACCACTGGTTAATTCATTCATTAATTGGCCACTGGTTAAATAGCTAACCAGCAATAATTAGTTCAATTAATTCTTTCCAGTATGCCACCCAAATTTCCTTTGTTGCATGTTAAGACTATTCTTGTCCTGTCTCCTGAAGCTATACAGAACAGTTTATCATTATCCTCTTTATAACTGTCTTTCATATACTTGAAGACTATTACCGAACTGCCTCCCTATTTCCAGTTTCCTCTTCTCCTGACTAAATAGCCCAGTTCTTGCACCCTTATTCATAAGCCATGTTTCCCAGACCTCTATCTTTTTCCTTCTTTTTCTAGTTCTTTTCTGGGCTCTTTCCAATTTTCTCCATTTTTCTTCTAGTTCCTAAAACTGTATGGCAGGCAAGCCCTTACCAGAGCTCAAAGAGTAGAAGAATCACCTCCCTGTGCAGGTGACACTCCTATTAATAGAGCCCAGTATATTGAGTCATAGTCAGTTTGCAGACCATTATAAGCCCAACGTCTTTTTCTGCAGGCCTAGCAGTCATCCCTCTGTCTGCATTTGTATATCTGTTGTGTCCAAAGTGCAGGATTTTGCACTTGTCCTTATGGAATGTCATTTGATTATTTTTAGACCACTTTTTGGATTTATCATGGTCATCCTATTCTCCAAAATTTCTGTAACTCCACCTAATTTGGTGTAATCTGCACGCCCCCCCCCCCCCCCCCCCCCCGGTGCACTGCACTCAGTATCATCTTCCAAAACATTAATAAAGATAATAAACGGTACCACACCCAGGATGGACCCTGAGAAATCCCACTTGATACCTCTCCAAAGTAGATATCAAGCCCTTGATGGATGCTGTTTGAGCATGATGGTTGGTCTGTAATCACTTTACAGAACATTCATCTAGACTGTATTTCCTTAGTTTAGTACTTACTACTAATAATATCTGCCATCCACAAATTTCATCACCGTATCATAGAAAGATATCAGATTGGTCAGGCATGAATTTTGTTTGTTAAATGTACATTAGCTATTTCCAATTAACTTGTTATGCTTTAGGTGCTTAGAAATAGATTCTTTGATGATTTCTTTCATAATCTTTCTGGAACCAATGTCAGATTGACTAGTTTTCAATTCCCCTGATCCTCCTTCTTCCGCCTTTAAAAGCTCCCAAAAGATTTGCACTGTCTTTGTCCTTCTTCCCTTTAACAAAAAAAGCACTCTCTTTGTTCTTTTCCAGGCATCCAGTAACTGAGCTGACCTCCATGGGTTCTCAAAAATAATAACAAAGGGTCAGTGATAACTAGCTAATTGCTTAAGTACTCTAGGAGGAAGCTTGTCTGGCCCTGTCTACTTAAAAACATCCAGCTTCTAAGTACTGTAATCTGTTCGTCTCCTACTCCAAATTAATTAACTCCTTGCCTGTCCTTCCTCCTCATCTGATAGCTGATCTTATTCATGAACCCTGTCATAAAAAAGAAAATAAAGGTATTAAATACTTCAGCTTCCTGTGCATTGTCCAGTAGCAGATTGCCTTCCCCATTCATGTCCCCCTCTCCCCACCTCCATTTGGCCTTTGGGCTTCCCTTTCTCCTTACATAGCACTAGAATGTTTTTTCTTGCCTTTCACATCCCCTGCTAGCTGTATCTTAATTTATGTTGGCATTCCCTGACTGCCCACATTATGATCTTATACTAATTCCTATTAATATGACCAAGTTTCCCTTTAGAAGTTTCCACGTTCACTCTCTTAGGCACACATCTGCAGAAAAAACAGAGCAGTATTCAGTCTGTCGAGTCTGTCTGCACATCAGTTATTTTGAGGGTGCATGTGTAAGAGGCACCCTTTGGGGAAAAGAAGGAAAAGGATTCATGTAAAAAGCAGGAGGGGTAATGCTAATTAGCTCATTTGCTGAAAACAATTTATACATCCCACAAGCATTATGCTGAGGTTCTTGTTATACTATTTGATAATCTATAAGTCACAATAAAACAATAGAAAATGCTATGTGTATGTTAGTAAAGGGATGACAAGATTTGTACTGCCCTAAGGAAAACTCTCCTTAGGTGCTCTGTTGTTTCACGCAGGTGATTCTGTAATAAGACTGATGCAAGTAAAATAGAATGATAAAGAGTTCAGGGATGCTGAGCCAATCAAATTTCTCAGCTGACTGAACATTTCTAATCATACAATTTTGAATATATCACTTTGAAAAGACATGGGCCACTTTGCACAGCTGTTTCTAACATTTGATCTGTGATGGAAACTAGGAGGAATAAGAACTCATTGGGAATGCTTTGTAACACCTTGTATCAATGACCGGCCCCAGAAGTGGCCATGGTACCCTCTGGTGGCCACTTAGGCCCTGGTTTAACTCTACCTTTTGAACATCCTCCCCTTCTGTTCTTCTGCTACACTTGTAAAAGGGAGGCTGCTCCAGGGATCCTTAAGTGAGAGTTCATCCACTCAAAGTTATGCCCTAATTGCCCACTGCCTTAAGGGCAATTTTTTGGCCTCCTCATGTCTCCTTTGAGCCACACTCTAGCCTTGTAGATGTTGACAGTCAAATGAGTCTCCTTTGTTGGGACCTTGGCCTGCTTGGCATCTGCTCCTTTTCTCTTCCTGGGCCATTTACCTCAGTTCCACTGTGTTGGACCCAGCTTCTGGCCTCCAGCCCTAGTATTGCCCTAGCAGGCTCTGGCTTAGCTCTATTCAGGTTTTGGACTCGTGGCCCTGGTTCTTGCCTTTCTCAGACACTGGTTTTGCCTTTTTCAGGCTTTGGGCTCCAGGCTCTGATCCTCACCCCTCTTGGGCACTGTTCTGCCCCTCTACGGGTATGGGCTGGTGGCTCTATCTCCACCTTTCTCAGGTGCTAGGCCGCTAGCCACAGTAAGTGGTAGGTAAGCATGCCCTAGTCAAACTTTGGCTTCACCCCGTCTTAGGTGCTGCCTGTCAGTGCCCTGCCTGGCCCCTGGTTGGGTCCAAAGTGGTCATGTGCCCCTCGGGCACCACTGGGACCACCACAACTACCCTTCACAGTCCCACTCAAACCACTGGTATAAACCAATGGTTCCCAAACTCTGACAGATTGTGTACCACCAATTTAAAAAAATACAATCTTAAGTACCATCAGCAAATTTTTGTCATATAAAGTAATTATAATAAATCTGTTGATGTGTACCACTGACAGGTTGTCTGCGTACTACTGGTGGTACCCATACCACAGATTGGAAACCGCTGGTATAAACTATAACAAAGAAGTAAGCCCTCTGGTTATAACACCAACACTTCTTCCTCTGCAGCTTCTTGAGCCAGACTGACTGTGTAGGCTCAGGCCCTGAGCTTGTGTCTGCACTAAGCTTTGCCCCTTCCGGTAAGGTGAATCAGCAGCTGTCACAAATGTGTTCAGACTGACCCTAAGGCCCTGCCTGCTTGACCTTGCAGCATAGCTGCCATTTGCAGCTCTTCGCCCCTGAGCATCCTGGCTGTCTGTCCCTGCTGCCGGTTACTGCCTGTTTTTGGCTACAACTCAGCTAGCAGGTAGCTAGTTCCTTAGCTGCTATCTTCCCCTGAGCCATCTCACCCTGCTGCAGTTTCCTCTTTAAGTAACAGGAGCCTCTGGCTCCCTTGTACACATCTACATTAATGAATGTTAGAAGAAACCTTGCAATGTTTGGAAAGAAAAGGCAAAAAGTATTGGGGTTGAAAGATACACCTATAACATATTTTTTTCAAATTAATTTGAATTTATGTTTTGCTGTAAAAAAGGCAACTAACCATGTTAAGAAACTACCAAACTGAGATGCCTTACTTTTGGTACAGCTAGGGTCTCTTGACTTGAAATGTGGGAATGTAAAGAAAGCTAATAGTGGGTGTAAATGTAAAGAAAATGTTACATGGGAATAGCATAAATGGTAATCGATGGCTATCTATATGAGAGTTGGTAGTTAGGGTATGAATTTAAAGCCTGGCAGCTGCTATAGACACTTTTAATATGCATTATGTGTGAGGTGGCTTAGTCCACTTTCAGAGAAGAGTAACATACCTCAAACAAACCATCAGACTCTAGTGTGATGTGTATCAGTGTCCCCGCACTAAAAAATGGTGGCGGGAGTGCTTTAATTAAAGCATGTTTGATGAGCTTTTGTTAAAGTGCCCCCGCCACCTTTTTAAGCACGGCGA
>NW_017729032.1:252432307-252434983 GCF_001723915.1 Gavialis gangeticus | reverse complement strand
GTAACATACCTCAAACAAACCATCAGACTCTAGTGTGATGTGTATCAGTGTCCCCGCACTAAAAAATGGTGGCGGGAGTGCTTTAATTAAAGCATGTTTGATGAGCTTTTGTTAAAGTGCCCCCGCCACCTTTTTCAGCACGGGGATGGTGATACACATGATGCTTCAGATGCTTTAATTAATTTTCCTATGCAAGTGACCCCTTAAGGTATTGTGAGACCTGAACTACAGATACTTGAATAATGATACTGGTGGAATGGCACAAAATAATAAGAAATGTAATAAAAGTCATTTTATAAACATACGGGGCCTGCCCCTTCACAGTCTTACATTATTTTGGATCCACTGGCAATAAAGAATGACATTGTAGATGCCAGATAATGTTCTAAGGGACTGGAGAAGAATTTACATATTACCCAGCTTTAAAATAGTGAGGATGTGGAGGACCCAAGGAGTTACAGACCAGTCAGACTGAATTCAATACCTGAGAATTATAAAACATTCAATTTGTAAACAGTGAGAAGAAGAATGGATAATTACAAACAGCCAATATCGATTTGCCAAGAACAAATCATGCTGAATCAATTTGATTTACTTCTTTGACAGGGTACCCAGCTTGGTAGATGAGAGAAGTGCAGTCAGGTTGGTATGCTTGCACTTTAGTAAAGTTTTTGACAGTTCTAAATACCATTTTCATAAATAAGTTGGAGAAACGAACAAATACCATTAAGTGCATAATTAGCTGAATTGGTTGAATTCAAAAGCAAAGCATAACTATTAATGAATCAACTTCAGACTGGCAAAAGGTCTCAAACGGGGTTCCACAGGGGTCTATTCTGGGACCAAGTGCTGTTTAACATTTTTATTATATGGTTTAGATGGAATATAGACTATATTTGTTCTATTTGCTGAGGCCACAAAATTGGGAGGAACTGCAAGCACTTTGGACAATATGATTACAATTCCAAGGGATTTTGATAAATTGAATAGTTGGGATATTGGCAATTATATGCAATTCCACAAGGAAAAGTATAAGCTACCACATATAGGTAGGGCGACCATATTTCCTGGTTTGGCAGGGAAGGTCCCGGATTTTAAAGGTCGGTCCTGGCCAGCTGGAGCTAATTAAAACAAGTGTCATAGGCACAGGGCAGGGAGGCAGGGCAACACAAGCTGTGAAATAGAAAGTCCACTAGACAGTAAAATTGCCCTAAAATAAGTTAGCTTGATTATTGGAATGACCATTAAAAAAGGGATGATAATTGTTAACATCTGCAAAGTAAAGAACAATGGATCACTGATGGGCCATTGAATCACTTAGCTTTCTGAATGGCAATGCTAGAGCTAAACCATGCCACCAGCCCCTATCTCTGCCTGCAGCAGCAGGGGCAGGGAGGAGGGGGTGGCAGGTAGTGTCCTGGGTTTCACATTGTCCCAGATTTCACATTGTCCTATATGATCAAACTACATATAGGGGATAAAACCCAAATACATAAATGTAGAATGGGGAAATTGGCTCAGTGTTAAAGCAGCCAAGAAGAATATGGGAGTCATGTGGGATCACAAACTCAATGAAAGTAGGCAGTATGATGAAGTAGAAAGGAAAATAAATGTGATTTTGGGTGGCTATAACAGAAGCATTATATGCAAAGACAAGGGATGAGATAGCATCATTCTACCCAATACTGATTAGACCTTAGGGGGAAATAATATATGTAGTTTTTCTTATGAAAATCAAGGGACAACTGACAACAATAATATATGGGTGGGAATGTGAGTGATATAATGAAAAGTTTAAGGAATTATGCACATCCAGTTTGGCGAAAGGGGAAATTGAACTGGTTCGTAATAGCAGTTTTCAAATATTTGAAAAATGTTTATAAAAATGAGGAGAAAATTTGTTCTCCATTGCCATGGTAAGCAGAACATGAGGCAGCAGGTATCAGCAACAGCAAGTAAAGTTTAGATAAAATATCAGAGGAACAATATCTAACTGTAAGAAGGAACTGTCTAGAAAAATTGTGGACTTACCTTAATTAAGGGTTTTTAAAAGGTTGGACAGGCATCTGTCTGAGATGGTACTGAAATAGCAAATTCTGCATCTGTGCAGTGTGTTAGACTATATGACCTTGGAAGGCTCATCAAAGTCTCATACAAATCCAAGTAATTTATACTGGTGAAAAAAGGGTATAAGAATGCTATTGACATACAATGTGTACACATGCATATGACCTCATTAGATACAAAACAATGGTTAAATCAGATCCACTCTCTTTTTTGAATATTAAGGTTTTACAGAAAATCAAATCAAGGGGATAAAAAAAGAGAACAACAGTAGATCCTGTACTTTTGTTAATAAATGTCTATTTTTAGCCTACATCATAGTCTCTTATAAATTACTTCTGAGAGTCTGACTGACACGCTCTACTGCCTAGATATTACTAGGACTGATGCTATATAAATAGCTGTGGTAAGAGATGGTGGTGCTCCTATTTAAAGCTTCCTTTTATTAAAACTCCAAAGGGTAAAAGGAGAATGAGGCAAGGAAGAAAGTTAACATTGTACTAAAAACCTCAGTAAAAAGTAAAAAATGACCTGAATCAGATCACTGAATCTAAATGCAAACCATGTGGATCTGAAGGAAGGAAAGGTGGGGGTGTGGCGCTCTATGTCAAG
>NW_017729032.1:252432063-252432296 GCF_001723915.1 Gavialis gangeticus | reverse complement strand
ATTGGCTGAAGGGTCGTACTCAGAGGGTGATGGTGGACGGGTCACATTCAACCTAGGGAGAAGTGGGCAGTGGAGCCCCCGAGGGCTCGGTCCATGGGCCCCCACTGTTCAATTTCTTCATCAGGGATTTGGACGATGGGGTGAAAAGCACCCTGTTTAAATTTGCTGATGATACCAAAAGTTGGGGTGAGGTGAGCACGCTAGTAGGGAGGAAAAGACTGCAGCAAGACCTG
>NW_017729032.1:252428382-252431379 GCF_001723915.1 Gavialis gangeticus | reverse complement strand
GGCGGCTAGGATCTGGAACCAACTTCCAAGGGAAGTGGTGCTGGCTTCTACCCTGGGGGTCTTTAAGAGGAGGCTTGATGCCTTCCTGGCTGGAGTCATTTGAGCCCAGTTTTTTCTCCTGCCCAGGCAGGGGGTCGGACTTGAAGATCTACAAGGTCCCTTCCAACCCTACTTCTATGATTCTATGATTCTATGAATTTTGTAGCTCAGTCATTTCTCTCTGTGTAGCTCAGTCACCTCTTTGATGTGAATGCTATTCCACTTCTAAAGTTATTTTCCTCAATCAGTCTTTAACATTTCCTTCTTTTTGTTTAATGATGAAAAATATACCATATTTACTTGAATATAAGATAAGGTTTTTCCCCAACCAGAATGAGGTAAAAAGCCCTGCATCTTATGATCATATACAAGAAAACTTCATTAAAGACATTGTCTACCATTAAACTGCTGTCAAAAGCAGCTGTGGTCAATAAAGGAAACCAACTAGGAAGCTGATTAAATGCAGCCAACACTGACCATGACTATAAAACACATGGCCTAAATTAGCCAAATTATATTGACTAAGCAGAGTTCAGTTGTTTAAAATTGTGTGGCTCAGCCACTGGCAAGTATCCTGCCTCTCAGACTCTTCAGCCTGGGGGCTTTGAATACTTCCAGATCTATGGCAGGCATCCTATATACACACCCCAAGCCCAGACACCATGGAGTATAGATACCCCGTAATCTTGCTTGCCGCTTTGCCAAAAGGTGGAAGGAGCAAGCTAGAGGGAGGACCTGAGAGCAATCCCCCATCACCAAAAATTGTGTAGCTGATATCCTCCAATTGAGAGGCTATAGTAGTCTTGCAGAGGTGCCTGCCTGCAGTGCAATGGGCAGATCTACACCTTCAACTACACTGAGTTATTCAAGGGTAAGTAGAAGGGGATCTCCCTTGTCAGGTACCTAAACCTACCTAGGTCAAAACTGTCATCACAGTATCTCCCTTGCCAGACGTCCTATGTAAGTTGCATATGTTAAGACTTAACCATGCAAAATAACTGATTTTTCAATTTCTTCTGCTGTAGAATTTTCTAAAAAGAGGATATTGATTCATTGCTATTTGGTACTGAATGTCACAGACAAGCATGAGTTTTCCTCATTATTATTAGATTCTCCATAAATGCACAAAATCACGTGCGTGGGTCCAGGTTAGTGGAACCAAATCAATTTTCTTGAAATATGAACCTCTCCAGTAAACTTAGTTACCGCATTTGTTATCATTTCCTCTATTTAGTCATTCTATTAAGTGGACCATAAATATTTATATTATAGTTACGTATCATTAATAACCTGTATCAATAGGTCTCAAAGCGAATGCTTGTATTATTCTCAGTACCTCCTGGGTATATTCTCATTTGACGACTTGGAGTTTATGTTTGTAACTGCTGTTACTGGTAATGATCTAAGGGTGTAATTTTCAAACCATTAGCAAAGAAATGATCAGGGGACAGCAGGGCAGGCGCTATGAGGAGAGGCTACAGGACCTGAACCTGTTCAGCCTCCATAAGAGAAGGCTGAGGGGGGATCTAGCAGCCTGTTACAAACTAGTCAGAGGGGACCAGCAGGCATTGGGACTATTGGATGTCCTCTGTTGATGCGGTGATGTACGCTAGTTTGTCGGCCGCCTACGGATGGCGGCTGGCAGTACACGTGGACCCCACACCCCTGATGTGGTGTGGAAATGGAGCAGATGTTAAACTCCCCAACAGGGTGGGTCCCAGCTGGTCGCTGCCATCACCGCTGCTGTTGCTGCTGTTGTGGGAGACCACCAGCATCCGATGACATCAATAAGAAAAAGTAGTGGACAGGGATCCAATGATGTTCGGTGCTGCCGATGGTTCGCAGTTTAAAAAGGCTAAAAAGCTTAAAAAGTTAAAAGCCTAAAACCACGAGGGGTGGGGGCTGCCACTGGGTAGGGCGACCAGCGCCTTAAAAACATCAATAAATTACGTGGGACAACAAAAGAGAAAACAGGGTGTGCTCGTGCGGGTCATAGGTTCAAAACTAGTGCTCCCCCGGGGGACACCGAGCAGAGCACCCCGGACAACGCCCACCGGCTCGCAAACTGGGGGAGCTCGCTGGCGCCTACTGCCCAATGGTACTCCACCTGGAGACGCGCGCGAAGGACACCGAGGAAAAACACCCCAAGGTCACTGGGAGCCTTCCTAGCAGGCATTGGGAGAGTCCCTGTTCCCCTGAGCACTACCAGGAGTGACTAGAAATAACGGTCACAAGCTGGCAGAGGGTAGATTCAGACTAGACATCAAGAGGCGCTACTTCACTGTCAGGGCGGCTAGGATCTACTTCCAAGCAAAGTGGTGCAGGCTCCTACCCTGGGGGTCTTTAAGAGGAGGCTAGATGTACACCTTGCTGGGGTCGTTTGACTCCAGTACTCTTTCCTGCCATGGCAGGGGGTCGGACTTGATGATCTGCTCAGGTCCCTTCTGACCATACCAACTATGAAATAGTCAGTGGCCTTTTAAACAAAATCACTTTTCTTTACTCCTGTACTCTCTTGTTCTAGCCTTAATAAAACAAATGACAGATCACAGGATCAAAGCATTTTTACTTTTTTGTGGTGCTGAAGCACAAGTTGTAGCAGGTAATGTAATACAAATTTCATAGATTTCATAGACATTTGGGCTGGAAGGAACCCCGGAGGATCATCAAGTCCAGCCCCCCTGCCCCAGGGGCAGGAAGTCAGCAGGGATCATAGGATCCCAGCAAGATAAACATCTAAATGTGTCTTGAAGGTGTTCAAAGTGGGTGCTTGAACCACCTCCGGTGGCAGTCTATTCCAAACCTTGGGGGATAGGACAGTAAAGAAGTTCTTCCTTATGTCCAGCCTGAATCATTCACAGTAGAGTTTGTGACTGTTCAATCTTATCATCCCTTCGGGAGCGCTGGCAAACAGACATTCCCCCAGATTCTGGTGAACACCCCTGATAAACTTATAGG
>NW_017729032.1:252418917-252423382 GCF_001723915.1 Gavialis gangeticus | reverse complement strand
TATTGGATGTCCTCTGTTGATGCGGTGATGTACGCTAGTTTGTCGGCCGCCTACGGATGGCGGCTGGCAGTACACGTGGACCCCACACCCCTGATGTGGTGTGGAAATGGAGCAGATGTTAAACTCCCCAACAGGGTGGGTCCCAGCTGGTCGCTGCCATCACCGCTGCTGTTGCTGCTGTTGTGGGAGACCACCAGCATCCGATGACATCAATAAGAAAAAGTAGTGGACAGGGATCCAATGATGTTCGGTGCTGCCGATGGTTCGCAGTTTAAAAAGGCTAAAAAGCTTAAAAAGTTAAAAGCCTAAAACCACGAGGGGTGGGGGCTGCCACTGGGTAGGGCGACCAGCGCCTTAAAAACATCAATAAATTACGTGGGACAACAAAAGAGAAAACAGGGTGTGCTCGTGCGGGTCATAGGATCAAAACTAGGGCGCCCCCGGGGGACACCGAGCAGAGCACCCCGGACAACGCCCACCGGCTCGCAAACTGGGGGAGCTCGCTGGCGCCTACTGCCCAATGGTACTCCACCTGGAGACGCGCGCGAAGGACACCGAGGAAAAACACCCCAAGGTCACTGGGAGCCTTCCTAGCAGGCATTGGGAGAGTCCCTGTTCCCCTGAGCACTACCAGGAGTGACTAGAAATAACGGTCACAAGCTGGCAGAGGGTAGATTCAGACTAGACATCAAGAGGCGCTACTTCACTGTCAGGGCGGCTAGGATCTACTTCCAAGCAAAGTGGTGCAGGCTCCTACCCTGGGGGTCTTTAAGAGGAGGCTAGATGTACACCTTGCTGGGGTCGTTTGACTCCAGTACTCTTTCCTGCCATGGCAGGGGGTCGGACTTGATGATCTGCTCAGGTCCCTTCTGACCATACCAACTATGAAATAGTCAGTGGCCTTTTAAACAAAATCACTTTTCTTTACTCCTGTACTCTCTTGTTCTAGCCTTAATAAAACAAATGACAGATCACAGGATCAAAGCATTTTTACTTTTTTGTGGTGCTGAAGCACAAGTTGTAGCAGGTAATGTAATACAAATTTCATAGATTTCATAGACATTTGGGCTGGAAGGAACCCCGGAGGATCATCAAGTCCAGCCCCCCTGCCCCAGGGGCAGGAAGTCAGCAGGGATCATAGGATCCCAGCAAGATAAACATCTAAATGTGTCTTGAAGGTGTTCAAAGTGGGTGCTTGAACCACCTCCGGTGGCAGTCTATTCCAAACCTTGGGGGATAGGACAGTAAAGAAGTTCTTCCTTATGTCCAGCCTGAATCATTCACAGTAGAGTTTGTGACTGTTCAATCTTATCATCCCTTCGGGAGCGCTGGCAAACAGACATTCCCCCAGATTCTGGTGAACACCCCTGATAAACTTATAGGTGGCCACCAGATGGCCCCTGAGCCTATGCTTTTCCAGGCTGAAGAGTCCCATGGCTCTCAGCCTGTCATCATAAGGTCTGTTTTCCTGACCACTGATCATGCGCGTGGCTCTCCTCTGCACTCTCTCAAGCGTTTCCACATCCTTTTTGAATTGTGGAGCCCAAAACTGGATGCAGTACTCCAGCTGCGGCCTCACCAAGGCCGAGTACAAGGGGAGAATGACGTTCCGGGATTTGCTTAAGAAGCATCTATGGATGCAAGCCAGCATTTTGCTCACTTTACTAGCTGCAGAATCACATTGAAGGCCCATGTTCATCTTGTGGTCAATCATGACCTCCAAGTCCCTTTCATCTCTGGTGCTAACCAGCGTAGCACTGCCGAGCCTATAAGGATGCTGCAGGTTTTTCCTCCCAAGGTGGAGTACCTTGCATTTTTTGGTGTTAAAAACCAACAGGTTGTCATCTACCCATTTGCTGAGCCTGTCAAGATCTGCCTGGATCACCCGCCTGTCCTCAGGTGTGGACACTTTACCCCAGAGTTTGGTGTCATCGGCAAACTTGGCCGGTCTGCTTCTGACACCAATGTCTACATCATTGATGAAGATGTTAAAAAGTATAGGCCCTAGGACAGAGCCTTGAGGGACCCCACTGGTCACAGCGCACCACGACAATTTATCAAATGTTACTTTTATCACCAATAAACACTTTACTGATTTTCTTCTCTATAGTGATTTCTGTGACAAGGAATCACTTTCCCCATGCTTCAAATATAACAACATCTGGAGTGGGTCATTAATGAGATAACAGAAAAACTACACAATGATTTAGGCCATAATTGCATTAAAAAAAAAGAACAAACAACTGAAACTGTGGAGGGGAACAGGCAGGCAGAATGTAATTACCCAATTTGGAGTTTGACCAGGGCATCACCGATTAATACTCTTTTGAAAGGTTCCAAGGGATCTTTAATAACTACAAGTGGCCAGAATCTCATTATTACATCACACTTCTAACAGCACAGAACCCGCTAACACAATTCTGGGGCAATAGTTCAGCCTTCACTCTGAGGGAATTATGGCACTGATTGCTTAACTACCAATTCCACTTCCTACAAGCATGCAGAGATTTCTTAGCATGTCTCCTATCCAGCTACTAATACAATCAAGCACAGCTTAGCCTGAGAGATTTGATGAGATCACGACTCAAGGTTGTATGACAGGAAGCAACTTTTTCTGTTTTCACAGGCAGTATACAGCTTTGACTATTAATGCAATGTGTGCCCACTACTGCCAGTACAACCTGTTTGTGTTCTTGAGAAATGAAACAGTTTATGTTCAGTTTGCTTCCCTCCCCACCCACTCTGTTATCCTACTGTGCCTGCACCTGAACTTTGGAAATGTGCTATTGTTTAATTATGGCAAGTTCTTTAGGATGCATAAGTAGGCTTTAAATCACACATCAAACAAACATTTTTGAATTGCTTCCCATTTAATGAATCAAAGCATCTCTCTTACATCTATGTGGCTTTCATAATTAAGATGTAATGGTATACCAATAGGGCATGACATCCATTCTGGCTGTACTACAGCATTTTATCCTCTCCCTCTAGCTGTGAATATCTATTACCCAAGGAGAAACACAATCAGATACTTGACCATTTCTAATAAGTAATGCACTCGAAGGGGCTGCCTGTACCTTCAATCCCTGTCTCCTATATTTACAGTCAACCATTTGTCCAAAGGGCTCCAAGATCAGCCGCTCCAATGCTTCTCACACACCAGAACCACAATGCAACCTAAGAGGAAGAAATCCAAACAACAAGCCACAGGTAAAGATGAGACAACTATGCCTCCAATGCAATGCCAAAAGTATTGGAATAATTTATGCACAGATGATCTGAGGAGGAAGACCATGCCTTGAACTAAATTAGAAGTGCATAAAGCCAGTGGCTCTTGCCAACAACTTGAGAGAAAAAAATCCTTCCTTACCCCAAATTTGCTACCAGTTCAACTCTCAGCACATAAGCAAGACCACCTAGCCAAGACTGAGAGGTTTGTAAGAACTGGCTGGGAAACAGTGTATTACAACAAAGTTCATCTCCAGCTATAGTCAATGTCCAACATTTTGAGTGAAAGTAACAAACACAGAAACCAAATACAGCATTCACTGTGAGGGAGGGGAAGGTAGAAAGGGGAAACCATACCATCCTTTCCATAAATTTGCCAAGCTCTATATTGAAACAACTTAGGCTCTTTGCCCCAATGTTGGAAGCCCTCCCAAAACAACACTTGTCTCATCATTAGAAACCGCCTTCTAATTTCCAGTTTGTTTTTTCATAACTGTTTTGCAGCCAACTGAAATTAAACTGACACACTTGAATGTTCAAAACAGAAGTGTGAGTCACGCACTTAGTTGTTTTTCTGCTTGCTATTCTCCAGTCATGGGATATAATCCCTAAATGGACAGACTCATTGATAAGGCATGCTTTAGTAACTATTTCCTGTGTCAATACCTTCAAGATTTCAGGAAAGAGAATTCATCACTGTAAGCAATATACATTAGCTTTCACCTTAGATGTGGGAACTTCCATAATCATTCCATTTGTTCGCATTTGGTATTCTGACATTAACCCCATTTATATCATCATTAGTGAAAAGTGAAGTCATGTAGTCCTGAATTACCAGAGCCTTACCAGCCATGTCTACACAAGATGCTGATTGAGCAGTAACTGGTGTTACTGTGCAATAGTGTCCCTGAACAGCTTTTAGGTGATGCTGACTGCCCACCCCATGGCCTCTCTGGACTCACCCCAGCCACAGCAAACCAGCCAGAACCCATGTGCACAGCCTTGACCTGGCCTGCCCCATGCCTGCTCTGGATCGCCTCCCTGCTGCTGAACAGAGGCAATGGCCGGGCAGAAGCTGCTGCTCAGCACAGGGAAAAAGTGGCCCCTCACCCTCACCATGGCTGGCCCTTCTTGCTGCAGCCTCTCAGAGCCCGCACCCATGCTGCCCTGTGGCTCCTCTCTGCCACCATCACTGACGCCTCCAGGCTGTCCAGCGGGGCAAGTGCAGAAGAGCTGC
>NW_017729032.1:252406108-252413917 GCF_001723915.1 Gavialis gangeticus | reverse complement strand
GCTGCTGCTCAGCACAGGGAAAAAGTGGCCCCTCACCCTCACCATGGCTGGCCCTTCTTGCTGCAGCCTCTCAGAGCCCGCACCCATGCTGCCCTGTGGCTCCTCTCTGCCACCATCACTGACGCCTCCAGGCTGTCCAGCGGGGCAAGTGCAGAAGAGCTGCAGGGCAGCCCAGGCACAGGCCCCGGGTGGCTGCAGGAAGAAGGGTCCCACAGTGGTGAAGGAGAGAGGCTGCTTTTCTCCTGGTCTGATGAGCAACTTCTGCCTAGCCTCCGCTGCCACTGCTGTCACTGCTCAACATGGGTGGGTGAGTCTGGAGCAAACGCAGGGCAGGCCAGGTCGGGGCTGTATGTGTGGGTCCCCGCCAGTACCACAGGGCTGGGGCCAGCAGTGGCAGCAATCAGAGGGAGCCACTTCTGTTGCCTGGGCTGCCTAGAAAGACAGTCTGACTGCAGACACCCCAGCCCCTCTGTGTGCCCAAGAGGATGGTGCCTGGGCCAGGCAGGACTGTGGGACCGGCCGCAGGCTGGACAAAGTCTCTCCACGGACTGGATTCAGCCTGCATGCCATATTTTGCCCACCCCTTTTCTAGAGAGCTTGCCATTTGCAAGATTGCAGAGCAATCCCTCGGGGAATCATTTTCCTGTCTCTTCCTACTGTTATATTCCACACAACGAGGCTCCATGTTGGCTATCCATCTACATTTAATTTCATTACATTTACCACTTCATTAATATACAGAGCTGCCCTGCTACTTTTACCCTTCCTGAACAGCTTATAAACTTCAATATCTACAAATCAGTCAGGATTATTGTACCACTATGTTTCCATTACTCAAAAAATGTCCAAGTTCTTGTCCTACTCCATGCTTCCTGCCCTCTTTTATTGCCCAGCCTCCTTGCAATGGGGAACAACTTCAGTTTTTCACATGATCTTATCCAACGTTCCAGCTGGAACAGCTACCATTGCCATGTTGACAGAAATATCTCCCTATCTTTATTGATGTCCACCATTTCATGTGCATGACTGTATATCTTTTTAGTAATTTCATCCACATTAACTCAATTTGCCTTCTGCTCCATATTTATTCCCTAGTGTGGAGACTTTATGAGGTTATCCCATCCTTATCCTTTGATTTCCAGTTTAATTGCTCTTCTACATATTTATGCCAACCCTAATTCCAGAAATCTATTTATCTGCTAATTCAAGAGAAGCCCCTCCCTAATACAAAAGTCAGGTCTGGATTTGTGTGTTTCTCCCAGCTGTGATTATTGTGCTGTGATGATACAGTCTCTTCAAGACACAGCTTGCTGGGGCCAATGGTAATAAAAATGGGGTTTTTTTTAAGACCAAAGGATCTCCAACACGGCCAAGCAAAGGCTGCTTCATTTTTTGTAGCTGAGGAAACTTCACAAAATTAAAGACAGCTCCATGCCTGAATGTTGTAGTAGCACCATAATCTACAACACGGGAGTCTTTTTAAAAAACACCCCCTTCCCTTCCCTGCCTCCTTCTCTCCCCTTAAAAAAAAAATCCAAAATTAAACTGAAAAAAGCAGCCTTAGCTTACACAAAGACCTAAGGGATTTCAGTGTGATAGTACTCTTTGACAGAAGAGCACAAAACAGATGAATAAAACAAAGGGTACCCATGATGCTTCTGAGTGGCCTTCATGGTATCCAGACTATATTCAGCATTAAGACTGAAGGGTTCCCTGTTCTGAGTAAAGTACAGCAATATTTAGACTTCAAACATTACTATACGGAAAACTCCCAGAAAGACACGTGCACTGAAGTCAAGGGAAGCCATTCTTCCTCATTTGCAAACTAGTAAATAATAAAGAAGGCATCACAATTATTGTTTCAAATGTATCCAAGAGCATTGCCATGATCTGGTAAATATCTGAGTACCAGTCGTCCATGACAGAATGAGCAATTTCAAAACCACAAATGTCTTTTAGGGTCAGAAACATCTTTGTGTCCCATGGGTGCTCCACATCTGACAAGGAAAATTTTGACTAGTCCTTCACATAGAAGGTCTTCTGTATATCCACCAAGAACCTTATTATTAGCTATGGACCAGCTTTGTTACAGCTATTTCTCCTTAGTTAATGTGTACATGTATTTTATGTGCAGACTTCCTCCCTTCTGGGAGGTCAGCGCACCAGATGCTGGGCTGCCATCATAAGATTAGTGTTGTTCACATATATATTGTACACATTGTATTTTTTTTAATGTTCACAAAAGCTGGTTTTCCTTCTGCATTTGGCCCACTGCAACCAGTCCTCAAGAGAAGGAAACATTAAGTTAAATTGAAGAAACAAGTTTTGAAGTGCAGCTGTTTTGAAGGTTGACATTAAAACTTCAACCACATAAATTTCACCTGTCTTGAAGTTTAAATTAATAATGATTTACAACTCTCAGACAAGAACATCCGTATGATGCGTGATGCCAGTTTTCCCCTTATACTGTGCTTTATACACACCTGTAATCCAGGAGCAAATGATAGCCAGAGGAACCGAGTGAGAAATCCCTCTTTAATATTACAAAACATTCCCAGGAAGGAATTTAGAACAGATGGTGATACATGCTTTTTTCAAACATTTTTTGGTAGAAAAGAGAAATTTGTCAGCTAGAGATGATTGGGCAAGGGGGTAATCAGGTAACCAACCCACTAGCCTAACACTAGATAACTGCTGATCTGGACTGCCATGTGTTATAAAAGCATATTACTATAAAATGACTGCCTAGGTGGGTATCATCCATGAGATTCCTCCACCAGTTTCACTGTGCTAGAATGAGGAAGAACCAAACAGATTCCTAAGGAGAAAATATTAAAATATAGCAGCAAAGACAGCAACAATACATGACTGCAAATTCTGTTGCTTTGGACTACCTACAGTTTTCTATACGCTGTTTCTATCACATGCCATGGACTGCTAGAGAGAACACATCATGAAAATAAACTGCAAGGTTCCAAGCAGATGGCATTTTTCCCTCTGTCACACACAAAATATAACACTAGTAAAACTGAGAGTACACACCAATAACTAACAAATAAAACATGTTGCAGAGATATTGTAATTGGCCCCAAAACAAACAAACAAACAAGCAAATAAGTAATATCAAGCATGAAAACGCAGAAGGTTTGCAATCAAGGTTCAATTTGGAAGAAATCCAAAAATATTAAGGTAATAAAATTGACAGTTCAATCATTGAAACTATCTTAACTCTGAAATTTCATGCAATAAACCATACAGTTATAACTAATGCACATTAATGTTTATGGCTTCAGATTAATTTAAATTGATTTTGAGAGGCACTTTCTTTTCTTACTTTTCTCTATCATGGCATTATGATTATTTTATTCTTCTAGCATTTGAATGTCACTCACTGACCAGGAACATATGTTGCTGTCCACTGCACAAACACATTAACAGGATGACATTCTCTACCCCAGGGATTTTTACAGTTTATGTCAATGTCTCCCAACCAGTGTGCCACAACGTGAAAGTGTGCTGTCAGAAATGAACAGATGTGCCACAGACTTTTGCCATGGCAATGAGCTACAATAGGTATGAGGATGGGGAATGGCTTAACAGGTGTGCTGTGGAAAATTTTTATTAATGTAAGTGTGCCTTGGGTTGGAAAAGGTTGGGAATCAATGGTCTATGTATATCTGTACAGGACAGAATTAAGGTTGTTTAGATATCTTAACTGTATATTGGGTATCTAGTTTGTCTAAGAAAAGACATTACCTCCACCACAACTTCTGATTCCTTTTAACTGTATATTCACATACCTTAATATAGTTTTGCATAACTTTAAATAGTAACTATCTTAGTTATAAGCAACAGTGATGCATGTCCTGTATTACAAGACGGGCAATCACTTTAACAAAACTTTAGGAAAACAGCAATATAGCATTTGTTTTGTTGTATGTAAACAGATCTAAAAACAGTAATCATTTTGCTTTCAAAAACTATTGACAAAGTCGCTCGACAGCTCAGTAGAAGTAACAGGAAGTGAAACTATCAGTGTTAGTGGTAGCTTGGAGTTTGGAGCAGTACATCCTTAGTGTAGAAACCTTCTCTAACTACCCCCACCTGCATAGCTGTGAGTTGCCACTAGAGGCCTAGTAAGAAGTAGGGGTGTACAAAATGGGCTGTATTTGATTCAGATTTGGATTCAGCCCAAATTGGAGACAGTGATTCTATCTGTTGATTTGGATTGCTCTCCCCGATTCGATTTGGCCAAATCCAAACTGAAGATTCAACGCTGAAGTGGGCCCTGCATGCTCCCTGGTGGACCCGGAAGTGGACTTGAAATGCTTGTAGTCCAGTTCCGGGTCTGCTGCCAAGCACACTGGGGAGCCCCCCATGCTCCTGTGGGACAGACACTCTATGTACCCCAGCATCACAGCATTCACGAGCCACCTGCTACCTCAAGGCATGTAGAAAAGAACATTTAAAGCTGTGTCTATGTCCAAATATCCGAATCTTTCTGAATCTCTTTGAATTGATTTGGAGGGTTCTGATTCGATTTGGAGAGATTAAAGGGTCTCCTGATTCGATTTCGATTTGGAGGTTTGGCCACCGAATCAGGCCGAATCTCTGCTGAATCAAATCAGGGACTGAAGCTTTGCACAACCCTAGTAAGCAGGGGCAGGACTAGAAGCTGTAGCTGTGAGTTGCCACAAGAGGGCTGATAAGCTGATGAGCCCTCTGTAATTGAGTAGTAGTTGCAATTTTACCCTACAAACTAAATATATTTTCTCACAAATAAAGCCAAAAATCTGCAGGAGGAGCAGCAAGAGTTGCACTTGTATTTTGCACCCAGATCATGGTGAACAGCACATAGGAGGAGGGAACATCTTCCCCACAGGCAAGAATATGGAAGCCAGCACCCGTAGATATGAAGGCCAGAGGCAGCATTGATTCAATCTGAAAGTGAGTCCCATTACAAGTCTCGGTAGTGAAAGCAGTAGTATAACTATGACAGGTGACTGGGGCAGCAGCTTCAAGCACAGACTGCAAGGAGTGTTAGGGGATAGAAAAATAGCAGCTGCTGCAGCAGCCACACAGTCCATGCACTGTAGCTTCCTTGAGGGCCTAACTGCCTTATGCCTCTGAGGGTAGAAACAGACAGACATTGCTTGACATCTCATTTGTACCACCATAAACATTTTTTGAAGTGCGGAAAGCCTGAGTGAGTCCTGGCATGGAGTGCCAGTGCCCCTTGCCTTTATTGGAGACCTGACAACCCAGATGTACGTCCGGAATCTCTGGGGATCTGTCTGGGTAAGCAGGGAAAGATGGGCTTTCTCCACTTACCCAGTTGTTCCCCTAGAGATCTCATGTGCAGGTCTGGGTAAGTGGGGAAAGACCCACTTTCCTGCCTTACTCAAATGGGTCCTCAGAGATGGGTCCTCTGTGCAAGCAGATAAAGCCCCACTTTCCCTATTTACCCAGACAGGTCCCCAGACACTCTGGGAGTAGGTCTGGGTAAGCGGAGAAACCCAGACTTTCCCTACTTATATAGACCCACCCCAGCATATCCAGGGATGCATCTAGGCTAGTGGGAAAAGCCAGGGTAGAGCTCTTAGGGCTTGAGGGATCTGATCCTGCCTAGAAAATCCTGATGTGTGCAAAACCAGGCCCCTCAAGCCCCAGAGAACAGATCTCCCTGGTCCTGTTCCATCAAAGGGGCAAGACAAGGAGTGACATGCCTTTCACCCAATGAAGTAAATCAGCTGTGACATGACACTTTGTGACACAGCTGATCAACTTCATTCAGTGATGTCTATTTTTTAGCCTGAGCTTGAGTAATGGAAAGAATTACTGGTTCCTAAAACTTCAGTGTTTAGGATCTTAGACAGCATAAGCTGCAGATGCAAAGACAGGCCAAAAGCACACCTGGGGGAAATGCATTTTGGGAAGAAAAGTGGTTATGAAGAATTGCTAATGAAGGAAAACATTTATGTTGGACAGGTTGTGGATAACTAAAGCCAAAAAAGTTTGTTTCTTCCTGGTCCATCATGCAAAAAAGCTACTTTTTGCAGGAGGTGCTGCAGAATAAGATAGTGATTTCTAAGGGTATGTCTACATTGCAATTGAAGTGACTGCAGCGAATGTAGCCACACCTGTGCTATCTTGAATCTCGATACTTTAGGTAACAAAATAGAGAAGATATGGCAATATGGACATCTGTGCAGTCCCTGCAAACACACCAAAAACCCTGGGTATGTATTTTGCTTGCACAGCCCTCACTGAAATCTGTGCCACCCCATATTCATTGCTAAATTAGGCATGTTCAGCTAAACTAGGTAAACTACAGCTCAGTGTATGTATGTCTACCCTTGTCCAAGTCCTAGTTTCTGAATGCAATGTAATCATAGCCTTAGATCTGAGGAAAAAAGAGAGTGAGTGCATCTACACGTGATATTAATGCAACACAATAAACTCCAGTGCATAGCAAACCAGAGTTTATTGTTAACAAGTGCTGTTTTTACATATGTACCTGGGACCATAGGGTGTTGGCAGGGAGTCCATGAGGGTCAGCCTGCCAGCTCAGGGCTGCTCAAACTGGGCTCAACATGCTACAGAGGGGCTGGCTGAGGTGCAAGGCTGCTTTAGTGTAGGGCTAGCCAGCAGGCAGCTCCCACACTGAAGCACCCTCATGTCCCAGCCAGCCCCAGCAGTGTCTACTTGCTCATTGCTGTGCACTAAAGAATGCCACTGTGGGATAGTACTTTTGACTGCTATTAACCTATGGTGGAGTTAATTAGGTTACTTCAGCCTAATAGGGCCGCATGTGTAGACACTGAGACTTTAGTGCAGAGCTAATTAGGCAGCTTTGTAATAAAAATCTTTTGTAGATGGGCTCAATATAATCCAAGAAGTGGCTTGAGTAAGCTCCAGGGTCACTTCTGTAGAAAAAGAAGAACAAAGTTGATAGCCAGTAACAGGAAAGAATGTTTTGTTTTGTTTTTTTCCTAAACTGAGTTCTCTCTCTATATTAAATACTGACAAAAGAAGATATCAGCAAGGACTAGATCCTGCTAGAGGAAGGGTTGCATATTGAGAGCTTCTAACCAAATCACTTTTTACTTGATGCTCTGTGGACATGCTGGATGAGTCTACATGGGATGCTTTACTATGCAGTAGACTAATCTACTCATTAAAAAACTTGGAGACTGTGGTGTCGACACCTACACAGTCAGTTGGGTCACTAATTGGCTGGAGGGCTGCACCCAGGGAGTGGTAGTGGATGGGTCTTATTCGACCTGGAGGCAAGTGGGCAGTGGGGTTCCGCAGGGCTTGGTCCTTGGGCCCGCACTGTTCGACATCTTCATCAGCAACTTGGACGAGGGGGTGAAAAGCACCTTGTTCAAGTTCACAGATGACACTAAGATGTGGGGGGAAGTGGGCACGCTAGAAAGGAGGAATAGGCTGCAATCAGACCTAGACAGGTTACAGGGGTGGGTGGATGAGAACAGCATGGGTTTCAACACTGACAAGTTCAAGGTACTGTACCTGAGGAGGAAGAACCAGCAGCATACCTACAGGCTGGGGAACTCCCTTCTCATCAGGGCAGAGGCAGAAAAGGATCTTGGAGTCATCGCTGATTCCAAGATGAACATGGGCCAACAGTGTGAGGACACAGTCAGGAAGGCCAACCGTACCTTGTCATGCATCCACAGATGCATCTCTAGCAAGTCCAAGGAGATGATCCTCCCCCTCTATGCGACACTGGTCAGGCCGCAGCTGGAGTACTGTGTCCAGTTCTGGGCACTGCACTTCAGGAGGGAT
>NW_017729032.1:252404451-252406068 GCF_001723915.1 Gavialis gangeticus | reverse complement strand
GGCCCTAAGAGGACAGGCTACGGGACCTGAACCTGTTCAGCCTCCACAAGAGAAGGCTGAGGGGGGATCTAGTGGCCTGTTACAAACTAGTCAGGGGGGACCAGCAGGCACTGAGGGAGTCCCTGTTCCCCTGAGCACTACCAGGAGTGACAAGAAATACTGGTCACAAGCTGGCAGAGGGTAGATTCAGGCTAGATATCAGGAGGCGCTACTTCACTGTCAGGGAGGCTAGGATCTGGAACCAACTTCCAAGCAAAGTGGTGCTGGCTCCTACCCTGGGGGTCTTTAAAAGGAGGCTGGATGAACACCTTGCCGGGGTCGTTTGACCCCAGTGCTCTTTCCTGCCATGGCAGGGGGTCGGACTTGATGATCTGCTCACATTCCTTCCGACCCTACTAACTATGAAACTATGAAAAGGTCACCATCTACACATGCATGGCATGCACTGCACAGTAAGTTAGTCTACTGAGCAGTTACCTCAGTACCTGTAGATATAGGTATTAGATTAACTGTGCAGTAGCTACTGCATAGTAGCACACATGTAGACACTAACTAGGAGCAAAACTGTGACCAGGTGCTTCAGGTGAGCCACACCATCAGGGGGCCAGTCTCCTGCCTGGGACAGAACCACATGGGTTGGTATTCCTACAGTCACATGGTAGGGATGCCTCTGTAGCTGGCCCAGACTAGCTTCTAGACCACTGGCCTGATCTCATGAGGTTCAACAAGGAGAAGTGCAAACTCCTGCACTTAGGACGGAGAAGTCTCATGCACCACTACAGCCTGGGAGCTGACTGGTTGGGGAGCAGCTCTGCAGAAAGGGACCGGGGGGTTACAGTGGACAATAAGCTGAATGAGCCAGCAGTGTGCCCTTGTTGCCAAGAAGGCTAACAGCATATTGAGCTGCATTGGTAGGTTTGTTGCCAGCAGGTCAAGGGAAATGATTATTCCCCTCTATTCAGCACTGGTAAGGCCACATCTGGAGTAGTGTGCCCAGTTTTGGGTCCACCCACTACAGAAAGGATGTGGACAAGTTGGAGAGAGTCCAGTGGATGGTGCTGGGGGACATGACTTGTGAGGAGAGGCTGAGGGAACTGGGCTTATTAACCTGGAGAAGAGAAGACTGAGAGGGGATTTAATAGCAGCCTTCAACTACCTGAAGGGGAGCAGAGTCCCAAAGAGGATGGAGCCAGACTGTTCTCAGTGGTGGCAGATGATAGAACAAAAAGCAACAGTTTCAAGTTGCAGCAAAAGAAGTTTAGGTTAGATATTAGGAAGAATTTTCTCACTAGTGGATCCACATCATGGACCACAACTGGTATTCCAGGGCTGTCTTCAGGACCATATCCTTCATGCAGTAGCCCAACCACATCCTGGCTGCATGGGGACCTTGGCCAGGACTGCCAAGTATACTCCAGCACAGGCTACCAGAGTCAGTGTTGAAGGCCAGAGCTGAGGAGGACTCTCTGGGGGAGGGGCCCTCAGGGCACTAGTGGCAGGACCTGGCACACACCCCATCCTCAACCTCACCTGGCAGCACAGGCATCCTGGGTTGACACCTACCCCACCTACTCTGGGTGAGCACCCCACGCAGGGAGGCCAGGTCAGGGATGGTGC
>NW_017729032.1:252402073-252404440 GCF_001723915.1 Gavialis gangeticus | reverse complement strand
GAAGTTTAGGTTAGATATTAGGAAGAATTTTCTCACTAGTGGATCCACATCATGGACCACAACTGGTATTCCAGGGCTGTCTTCAGGACCATATCCTTCATGCAGTAGCCCAACCACATCCTGGCTGCATGGGGACCTTGGCCAGGACTGCCAAGTATACTCCAGCACAGGCTACCAGAGTCAGTGTTGAAGGCCAGAGCTGAGGAGGACTCTCTGGGGGAGGGGCCCTCAGGGCACTAGTGGCAGGACCTGGCACACACCCCATCCTCAACCTCACCTGGCAGCACAGGCATCCTGGGTTGACACCTACCCCACCTACTCTGGGTGAGCACCCCACGCAGGGAGGCCAGGTCAGGGATGGTGCTTGTGGCAAACAGCTCCAAGTCCTCCCTGGAGGGGGCCAGTGCCCAGATGGCCAGGGACCATGCCACTGTGTCACAGAACACTGCAGGCAGTTGCATTATTTCACCGCCGCCAGGGACAGAGTTGGATCACTGGGACTGCTGACCACATCTGTCTGGTAGGCCCCGCACAGGGAGGAGGACTGGGGGCTGTGGGGAAAGGGGTTCTACAGCCACCTGTGCCTGCACCAGCTCACTCGACTACTCCTAGGCTGCACTCCTGGAGCCAGGAGCCCCACAGAAGGGGTCAACCTCCCCACTTCCTGCCCTGCCCACACCCTGGACCTTCCTGCCCCAACACCCAGGGAGGCAGGAGGCAGTTCAGGAGTACACCTTCTGGGACAGGCTCTTTGCCCTCAAGGAGAGGCATGGCACCCTCACCTGCTCAAGGCCCAGGAGCATCAGGTTGCCATGATGGTTCTGGTAGTGGAGACAATGGGGGAGAACCACCAGGTACTGGACACCATCCTGGCACCAACCTTTGTACTGCCTGGCACCCAGCCCCCCGGGCCCTGGCCCTGGCCCTGCCTGCCCTCCATCAGCCATCCACAGCCCAGCACTAACTCTCAGTGGGCTTAGGATGAGGTCCAGTGCCACCTGAAGTGGCCAGGGCTCCCTGCCCCTGATCCTGAGTCTGGTCTCCTAGTGGCCTGGCCTCCTGCCTGGGCCATTGCCTGCTGCTTGCCCAGCTGCTATGTGGCCACTGAACAGAAGCTGGCCACAGCTGGGTTAGTTTCACACATGTGCCCTGCTGGCCACAGCTCCATGGTGGAGGTGGAGCAGACTGAGCAGTCTGGACAGAGCCCACCATCACCTCCAGGTGAACCTCCAGCCCGCTGGCCTCACTGTATCATTTGCACCCACAGTGGTGCCACCAAAGGCCAGGGTGCTGGGCACCTCTCCCTGGGATCTGCACCATAGGTACCTCTATCCCACTGTTCTCCCAGTTACAGTTCAGAAAGTACATTTTACGTAGTTGCATGGGAAGCAGGACCTTTATTGCTGGTGCAATTTGGGTTAGGGAAGGGTGTGCTGCCGGGAGGAATGGCAGGAGGGAGTGTGCTGTTGGGGAAGAAGGAAGCCTAAGTCGCATTACTAGCATGTATAGATGTGCTCATATTAACCTTGTTTCTAAATGATCTTGTACTCTTATAAGAAGCATATGGCATTGTGGCATAAACAAACAGGTGGTGTGAGGCAACTTCACCAAATCTATATGAGCAAGCATATTGCTCCTTGTACCACATAAATATGAAATGGATTAACTGCTGTGAGAAAACATTAGATTTCACTTCAGTGGTCTGTCAAACAATCAATCTGAAAGCAATTTAAATTTCTTTCCTCAGATTTTGGCACATCCAAACAAGCCTTCTTATCTATCCAAAATGCAGGGGGAAAATAATTTTCCTAACCTCTTGCTTTGACCATTTTCCTTCTTTTTGCATCCATCCACTGGATCTCCCTTCTCTATTGCATCAACATAAGCTACACATCTTCATTTTCAAGGCCCCCAATGGCATATGCCCTCCCTTCCTATCATTTCTCAGTCAGGAACAGGTAGACAACCCTCAGTTGGATGCCAGCCTCCATTATCCAGTTGTTAGATACTTTGACCAGTGCTTCTGTACTTCCATTTCTCTTAACCCATCCCCTTGAGAAGTGCTCCCCATACACATCTGCAAAGCCCAGTAGCATAATGAAGGTGAAGGTAATCAAGGCAGACTCTGGGGGCTTGGGGGGAGAGGGGGAAGGTTGGGCCAATGGCACTGCCCCATGACTCACTGCTTCCCAAAGTGCTCACGGGTCACTCCTCTAGCAAAGCCACTTCATCAGTCTCCTTCCAACCACTTCACAAAGATCTTCTTAGTTGTGATGCTTACCAAGACCATGCCTAAATTAGACTGCCATGCTGAAATTAGTGTTTATCATTATTGTATAACCAGTATTGTATAATTGTTTCCTCCTC
>NW_017729032.1:252391227-252402062 GCF_001723915.1 Gavialis gangeticus | reverse complement strand
TACACATCTTCATTTTCAAGGCCCCCAATGGCATATGCCCTCCCTTCCTATCATTTCTCAGTCAGGAACAGGTAGACAACCCTCAGTTGGATGCCAGCCTCCATTATCCAGTTGTTAGATACTTTGACCAGTGCTTCTGTACTTCCATTTCTCTTAACCCATCCCCTTGAGAAGTGCTCCCCATACACATCTGCAAAGCCCAGTAGCATAATGAAGGTGAAGGTAATCAAGGCAGACTCTGGGGGCTTGGGGGGAGAGGGGGAAGGTTGGGCCAATGGCACTGCCCCATGACTCACTGCTTCCCAAAGTGCTCACGGGTCACTCCTCTAGCAAAGCCACTTCATCAGTCTCCTTCCAACCACTTCACAAAGATCTTCTTAGTTGTGATGCTTACCAAGACCATGCCTAAATTAGACTGCCATGCTGAAATTAGTGTTTATCATTATTGTATAACCAGTATTGTATAATTGTTTCCTCCTCCTTTGCTCTTCTATCTTTATGCTCCTCTAATGTCTCATCTCTTCTCTTCTCAATAAAGTGCAACATCTTTGGAGCAAGAGATGCCTTCATGTTTTGTATTTGTACTGAACCTAACACAACAGGAACCTGATCCATAACTAGATCATGTAGGCATTTTTATAACATAGATAATAAGTAATAGTTTTGGCTTAGCTGCAATTAAAGCTAAGCACACTTAAACCATACAAGGCTGTAGGTAACAGGAATGATAATTAACCTAACCACCAGCATGAGACAGGCATCTGTGTCCACTGAGGAGGGTGACAGGTCTACTAAAGCAAGACTCTTTTGTTTCTGATAGATCCCAGTATATTTTTTCTATGCTATTTTTGTTTAGTGATCTACATAAAAGCCTTTATGAAAATACAGTGTTATTATTGTATGCATGAAATCCACTCTATGACAAGCTTCCTGTTTTAAAAGGCTAGCAATTGCTGTTGACCATGTTTCCTCTGGAGTGCTTTGACTTCACTTCAGGGTGAAAGTGGAATGGACACAGTGTACAGCTTTATACCTGTGTCAGTCACACCACTCTAGGGGAAAATTACCCTCAGAAAAGTGAGGGGTATCTATACACTGGTGTGTAAATTATACTGAGGTACTAGCTGATTGCCAACTACTCAATGTGCTCTTCTGCCACCTAGTACCCTGGTGCTATAATAGTGCCTACTGCACCTATAAGAAGGGCTAGCTCAGGAGTCAGCAATAGCATTTATACACATACTTTTTCTCTAGTGACGTGCCGGAGATCAGCCACTTTGGAGCAGACTCAATTAATCGAGGCTGCTCTGCACATGAGCTGAGGCACACTGCACTGCACCCCATGCAGTTGTACAACTGGCAAAATGCATGTCAAAGGGCAGAAAATGGCAACGGTGTGCTTTTGAACTAGTTATACACCACTTATTTCACCACATACGTAGCAGTGTTGGGCACCTTTCAAAGTGCCTGGCACTGCAACTCATGTATATATAAAAATGCCCCAAGGTTCTTGGGCTAAGTGTCAAAAAGCCCTGCATCCTGGACTTGGAAGATGTTGGCATGCCAGGAGTGGACAACAGGAGAACCATGAAGGGCCTAAACCTTGTTGCGGCAGTGCCTTGGAGCATGGCGGTCCTTCCCTGCCATGCTCCAAGGGACACCTGCAGCCACTGCCAGCAACAAGCTGGTCTGAGGCTCTGGATCCTGGTGCAGCCACTTGCAGCCTAGCGGCTGCCTACTGTGAGCAATCTGCTACAGAGCCCAGGTTGCTTACAGCAGGAAGCTGCAAGCCTGAAAACAGCTGAACTGGGCTCCAGAGCCATGGCCTTTCTCTGTGGGCAGTGGTGGCTGCATGAACACCTAAGGGAACCCAGCAGGCAAGAGGCCTGGGGCAGTGCAACCCCAGCCCCTTCCCCACCATGCACCCTGAGGCACATGGGCAGTCATTGCTGGTCACGGACTGGGCTGGGGCTCTGGACCCCGGTGCACCAGTTGCAGTCTCTTGGCTGCCTGCCAGGGGTTGCAGCCTCCCCACCACCTGCTGCAAGCAGCCTGGGCTCTGTGGCCATCAGTATCTGCCTACAGCCCAGGCTGGCTGTGGTGTGCTGAGCAGAATGACCTTACATACCTTGTTCTGGCATGTATGCTGGGGGTTGCCGACCCCTGGGCTAGTTCGTTGTACATATGCCTATTCCTTACTATGGAACAAATTGATTATGATGCAAAATCCATGGATTAGTAGCTCATAGCAATCATGTTATGTGTTCACACTGTCAAGGGGAGAGGTTTTATAATCAATGTAACATATCTAAATACACTTCTCAATTAATTTGTACCAAAAGCTATAAAAAGACTGTTTCATAGATTCATAGATTATAAGGCTGAAAGTGACCTCGGAAGATAATCGGGTCCAGCCCCTAAGCATGTTGTTCTAAGCATGCATAAAGCATGGTTCTTGAATTCTTGTGTTTTATATAAGCCAGTGTTTGAATTGCGGGTGAGCTTGGGGTGGGGGGGACTGAGCCCCACCCCCAAAAGAGATGAAAGCCCGCCTATAAGATTTGCAAATCATAACCTGGGGGGTCTCCAATTTTATTACGGCATTGTGATGGGCAGCTTAATTTTTTTGCAGACCCCCTCAAGAGTCCGAGTGTAAATCAAACCGTGATATAAGCATCTGGACTACACACATCCACACACCTTTGGTATTTGGTTTACTAAACATCTGTTCAAGGTTTCCTTAATCTAGAAATACAGGAAACAAGTGTTATAATATTAACACTTATATTAGATTTTTCTATTTAAAAGGCATGCAATAAGGGAGAGGAAGAGTATGTAGTTAGTGACAGCCAATGATATAATAAAAAAAAGTTGGTATTAAGCTGAATTCAAAATTTTAGGATATATCCTTTTACCTGGTTATGTATGTATCTTTGTAGTTATAATAGTTATAATAAGATCACTAGAGAATCTGAACAGGGTCCATGCCTAATAACATAACATCTCTCTTCCAGACCTGCCAGCAGGAACAAGTTCAGAGTTTGAGAAAGATGATGTGCAGGCAAGAGTTATTAGAGGAAAGCTAACTTGGAATGATGGGGTTAGCACTGAAATTGTGAATACTGTAAAGATAAGACACATTCATATGTCATCCCAAAAGAAGCTCTATAGTTTTAATGCTGTAAAAGTTATGTTCCTTGAAGATAAATCTCCCTCCGATTTGTCCACAGCTTGATGCCTCCAGTGGAGTGAAGCTGTCATGCCAGATCATTGCTACAGAGGCAGGCATCTCAAGTAAATGCAGCTTATGGTGTTGCAGAGCTACAGAAAACAATAAAAATAAAAATCAGCACAACAACCTTGGAACCATCCCTGTGTGTAACAGGAAGGAAGGAGTGGCAAATGAGAAGAATGCATTTCAAGCAACCTCTGTTAATGAGCAGATAAACAGCTGCAACCTGCATTTCCTAAGCGCAACTCCCACTAAAATCAGTGGGACTTTTACATGTCTTGTCTTCACTCTGAGAAGTTACGGTTTCTTTATCTGTGAAAGAAATTGCTTATTCATAACCTATAACAGAATTGTATCACTCCAAAAGCATTTTTAGTCAGCACCATATTGAGCCGTAATTAAAGATTTATGATTCTATTAAAGGGCAATGTTGTAGTTGATCCTTAATAATAAAACACTTCATAAAAGTTCAGTGTTACACACAAAGCTGAGTGCAATTGACAACTGCTGCAAAATATTTATTGTACATTCAAAGTGTCAGCAAAGATTGCACTGCTACTGTTCTCTTTCAAATAATGCCCCACAGAATGGTGGATTTAATTGAGCAAGCTCAAGACATCATACATCTTTTTATGATCTATATATCTATATAGATGTCTGAGGGATAGATCTTTCCACCTTCATAATGAATAAACTTACTTTGCAGATAGCTGTGTTTCCCTACATAGAGCTCAGTATCAATGATAGCGGCAGAATCTGGCTTTAAATTCATCCAAGGCTTGAAATACCATTAGGGCACATGTATATGCCTCCCTACAGTGACGTTGTTATGGCACCATGCTTTAGTGTTTCCTTTAGTGTACTAAAGAAAGGCACAGTAACTGCACGTATTGCACCATGCATGTGGTGCACAGTTTTCACTGCTATTTCTCCATAGCGGTGTGCTAAAACGGGGGACTGTGCCACTATGACGAAGTAGTTGCTGATCATGTGTAGACTCATAGGTTGCCATACTGCGTGACTGGTGATGTAAGGCAACATGGAGATGTGCCCTCAGTCACACTGAACAGTTAAGATTTGTAGGTACTGAGTTTCTGTATTCTAGAAAAACAGAACGTGATGCTCAGTTCATTTATCCATTATGACTTAGCATGTTATGACATCAGTCATTTTTTGCCCCAAGGTATGAGAAGAGAATGATTACTCCCTAACTACTTTTTATCTGAAATCTACTTTTATACGACAGAAAATCTAAGCATGTCAGGTAAAAAGGGGTGGACAATACTATTGATATCATAAATGCAGTATAAATAAGGCTTCTGTCTATCTAGGAATTCAAATACTTTTTTCCCCCTCCAATTTATACTCGTTATTTATTATCCCTTCAGAGCAAATGTAAAGCTAAAAGGATATCTTAACAGCTGCTCAAAAGAAGCCACTTGACTAGTGAAGGATGTTGCTGACAATCTCACCATAATAATTCCTTTACTCTGTCTTTGGAACGTGATATTGAAAAAGATGAAATACTACTATGAGACAAGAAGGGATACAGTAACTTGCTGCTGGTGTCTAAATGATTCGGCTCAGCTACTTGCTATATTATAACAGAAGTGCTCTTTCAGCTTTGAATCCTGCAGGAAATGTGGAATCCTGCCACTTGGATGGCAGACACTGGAGAATCACACAACTGAGCATATGTTAAAAAGCAAAAATATATGTTGCATGGACAAGTCAATGCATAATTCAGCTAGAGCAAGAAGTACCTGCCATAGTGAAGAATTAGTCAAGATTTCGGCCTCCTTCATTGTCTGAGCACATGTATTTATTTTCTCTGCTGTATTCTGGTGGCATCTCAGCCATTTTCACCTGTTTTCTTCTTCAGCCTCTGTAACCAGTATAGTTTTTCAGTTTTCCCAAATTTTAGATTGGTGACTGATATTTGTATGCATCCCTGCTAGACTAATTGATACATGGATATTATCTTTGGACAAACGGTAGCATGGACCTATTGATTTCTTTGTGTGATCTGAATCGGTGTTTCCCCAATTCATCACTGAGGCAAAACCCCCCAAAACAAACAAACAAAAACCCAAACCATTATAGGCCAGGGCCAGGCAAACTTTTCTGGCTGTGGGAGAAAATCACCCATCCTAGTCAGAGGCAGGCAGACAGGTGTTATGACCTGGCCACTGCCGCTTGTCCCCACAGTGGCCCACAGCCAAAGGTCCCTGTTGCTGAATGCTGCCAAAACCCTACATACACAGACACGACCCAGTGGCTCTGTGGGCTGGATCCTGCCTGCAGGCTGTCGTTTATGGACTACTATTATAGATAATTTAGCAATCAGGTCAGCAGCATTTCAGAATTTTGGAAAGCAGTTCACCCTGAAGAAATGTCTTCAGATTTGTGCCCCTGTGAACACAATCTCAATTGATACCTTAATATCTTGTAAACAGAGATCTCTTAGGAAACATTCATAGGAGTGGCTATATTGGATGAGACCAGTACTTGTCACGATGCAATTTAACATGGCCAACCATGACTAGCAATAATGTTTTAAAGGGAGATTCTAGAAAACCTGAAGGGGTGCATTTCTTACCGCATTACAATAGTACCAGATTGTCTCATCATCTTTATTTAAGCCACCTTTTATATCCTTTCTGAGATCACATGACCAGAACTGGAACCAAGATTCTAGGTGAAAGCTTGCCATTAATCTACATGAAAAGGTTATGCTAGTTTCATTTTTTCTCCTTAATCTGATATTTTTGTTCAGTCCTGTGGATTTTAACTTCTATTTTGGGGCTTCGTTGTACCAGAGACCACTGAACAAGCCTTTTCACAAGTCTGCTCCGGTGTTTTTAACCAAGTGGTTAATTTTCATTTGGAACCCAGAAAAAGGCACACATTGTTCGAAGCACTCTTTGTGCTCTTCATTACTTATGCTTTTTAACACTGAATTTCATCTGCAATTATGTTATCTGTTGACCTTGCTTTTTATGTTCCTTGGGACTTTCACAGTGTTTTCTTTGTGTCTTCTTCAGATTTTTCCAACCCAGAACTCACTCCTTTTTGCACATTGATAGTATGTTACACAACCAACTTATATAAATTTGGGAATATTAATTTTTTTTCTTCTGATGAAAAAGAATGATCTTTTCCCCCCCTTATGTCCATTTTCAGATTCTGTGGTTCCCCATCCCTGAAGCTTAAGATGAAAGGAAGGTCCAGGAAGTCCAGACTTCAAGAATTCATAATGCTGGGAGCAAAGAAATGATCAGAAGTAGTGGTCCCTTGATGCTGGTCAGGGAGCGGGGATGACTGGGGTAACAGGATGAGTAGGGTAACTTTTTGGAAGGTCATGCCATTAAATCTAAATGTGATTTTCTTTCAGTGAGTAAGTGGCAAACAGATATAAAAGGGGGCAAATGCATTAAAATTATAGTGTTCATTTAAATTAATAGGAAATAGAGCTTTTATCAGTCCTACAAAGCCACTTCATAGGGTATACTTTCAAAGACATAGTCAAACATTAACAGTTTCTGAAAAAACAGAACTTAATATCTTTTTTTTTGTCCTCACATGAGGAATGCAGAAAGATTACCTCATTTAAGTAGGAATCTTAGTTTTGTGTTTTTGGTGGGAAGCTGGATATAGATAATCATTCTTCCTAAACAACAGGTGAAATGCAAACGATTTGCTTCAGCTCAGAAAAGCAGCCAAAAAAGTCTAAATGCTTATGATGTCTTGATATCTCTGAAAACTTAGTCTAACTCATTAAAATTTCTTTGCTCCAGAAACTAAGTTGGTATTTCTGAGAGAACCGAGAAATCTAAGAGAAATCTCTTGGGATTTCTATTGCCTCCTGTATGTCTTTTTGCTAGATGAATCAGAAATAGTGTAAGAATATTCTGTCATTTTGTTGTTTCTATCTCTAATCCTCAGCAGCACAAAGAAGTGCAAAGGTACAAGAAAATAAGTAATGAAAATTAAGTGAACATTCACACTTGAGAGACTGAATTCTACATACTAGTCTATCCTATTGTATTGACTTCGCTCCAGTGAAACTAATCATATTAATAAACCGGAAAAAAGTAAATATAAAACTTGCCACAAACTAGGTAGGGTCAATTTTACTTTGGAACTGATGATACCAGAAATTATACTAGCTTATGCCCATGTTGTCTACTGATAGGCTATTATAAGAGAGTCTAATTGACAAAACCACAGGCCCACAGCTAAGCAATGTATAACCGCATAACCGAAATATAATCTCTGCTTTAAGAAGCTTATTATGCAAATATAGGTCAAAAGAGAACAGGTAGAGACTGAGCCAAGAGCATGAAGGAAGAACACAGTATTAGTTAACCAGACCAAACCCATTGTAATGTGAATGTAATATCTTTAACAGCAGGTGGAAACAGGGGGCAGGCTGCAGAGCTGTGATGACTGTTAACTTGGACTACAACTCCCAGAAACCCCCAAAGGCTGGGGGCAGGGAGAAAAGGAAGAGGAAGCTTGAGGCTGGAGTAAGAAGATTAGAGAAATAAGAGCAGGTTTTTCTCTGTAGGCAACTGAAGTTACAGACATTTAAGACAAGCCTGGCTTAGCAAACTTTAAGACTTCTGCAGCCATTGCATCCCAGCACTAATTACATACACACGACAAGAACAGAATATTAGAAGGTGAAGATTTAGCAGCAGACATAGAACTATGAAAAGGAACAACTGGATTTGCAAGGAAATATCTGGCCACTGCAAAATAAGACTTATTTGAAAGACATCAGCCTCCATTCCTCTGTGTGTAATGGGGAAAAGTTGGCTTAGTCTACATAGGCTCATGGACAAGTATAAAGCATGGCTTCTAAATTGCTTGGATCAATTGTGGTCAATCAAGCACTTGTCCATACCTAGACCCAAGTTGTATTACAGGTTTGCAGTGTTTCATTTCATCCATCCAGACTGACAGTAGGGGTGTCCATCTTTTCCATCCCAACTGACAGTAGAGCAAGTAACAACAAAAAAATGCAAGGGTCCAGTTCAATACATTGCTCCCTGCAACTCCTGAGTGTTGCCAAGGTCTGAATACAACTTTTTTATGAGAAGGATTTGTTCTGTTGCACTGTCCTTAGTTGTGGCCATCCTCCAAGGTGCTGGACGACTGTGATTACACAGGAAAAATACAAAAAATAACAGTACTAAATATAAAATGGAACTAAAGCAGGTTGGTTCTCATTTGCATTTCAGCAAAATGCGGTCCCGTGGCAGAAGGTCCTTGATTTGTACAGTTTAGGTTTTCAAAGCACCTGCCCTATCTGTGACAATATCGAATATGATTACATGTGTCTTAGTTGCTGAAGGAACAGGAAAAAAAAATCTGTCATTTTATGCATAAAATACATATAACAGCTATAATCAAGGAACATTTACAAAGCTAAGGAAGGGGTTCAGTGTTCTGCTTTAGTTATATTATGGATTTGCAGCCACCACATTCAAATATGTGTAAATACAACACAGGACAACAGTGTAAGCTGCCAGTTTCTATGTGCAAAGCAGGACTTTAAACAGATTTACCAGGATTTAAAAGTTCAGGATCCTATCAAACGTATTGAGCTAATATGTTATAACACTGAACGCATACCTAATATGTGTGCCTTCTACACATTTCGACAAGGGCCTTTGCCAAGAGTTTCCCCGAATGACAAAAAACTGCATAATACATTGACAATTTCACAACCACTGTAGATATTGGTTTCACATACGTTAATATAACATATGGTGTAAGAGTAGTTACAGGGAATCAAATTAATTTGTTTTTGAATAGAGCTCCATACCCACAAGACACAGTGTCACAGCCACCTTTTTGTCAAATTGTGCTAATTCCTCAATATTTCCAATGAGCTGTGTTTTTGGGCCAAGACAGACAGCATGCACTGATCTTTACTTCCATCCTGATTCTGTGCTGCCTACTGAAGCAGAGAATCAATTACAGCTCCTGGCTGATAAGAACAGATACTACACTGATCTTAGCTAAAAGTAAGGAAAAGAGAAAGCAGAGTGCACATGGCAAGCAGCATGCACACACACAAGAGGTTTGCACAGTGGAGCTGTGAACCCCCTAGCTTGGTCAGCCAGGACTGTGGACTGAAGAAGCTAGACTCAGACTTGGGGGCAGCTGTAGGCTGCTGTTTGAGCACTCCTAGACTAAAATCTTTTTGGGGACACCTCCAGAGATGTGTATGGGGAAGGGGAAATTGAAGTGCTGACTATATGTTACTGTGTGTCACCACAGTGTTGATGTTTCTTTATCTTTTACCAGTTCTACACCTTTCGCCCGTTGGCTTGTGACTCTAGCCAACTATGATTTTCTATATAAAATGGGAACTGCCTCTTGTTTCTTGTGCCAGTTTCTAGGGCTGCAGGGTTGGCTACTAGGGCTTAAGAGTGTCCTGGGGGGGGGGGGGGGGAAGTGTTTAAACCTATGTGAAGCCCCTACACTAATTGCCAAAATTTCCTTCACAGACATGATGGCGAGGTTGCCATAACCTCTTTCTACAGTGTCATGAGATAAAGCAACTTGTACTGAAACATAATTCCCAATACTAAAAATAAAAATAAACCTTCCAAGAAATGGCCTCTATATTTCTCTTACTAAAGCTAGGCCTAAACACATCTTTTCTCACATTTTCCCCCCTGGGAATTAAGTGTGCGACTAATATAATTGGTAATTCACTGCTCTTTGTATATCATTGCAAATGTTAATTTACATTAAAATTAAATAAGGTGTAATTAGCTTGTGGAACTCACTGCCACAAGATGTTGCAGAGGCTGAAAATTTAATCAAGTTTAAAAGAGGATTGGATTAATTTACATGGGATTGATGGATCTATCATTATAGTAAGGTATGCTTTATAGTACAGCAAAGACTGAAGCCACTGACTTACTTCAAATACCTGACTGAGCAGCCCAAATATCAACAACTTTCATTTACTTTGAGTTTTCAAATGTATAGGTACATAAGTAACTTTAAGTATGCAAGCAGTTTCACTGCAATAGTACTCAAATGAACAGAATTGCATGTATATATCTGCAGATTAAGAAGCCAAGGCTGCATATGAACCATGGACCCAGAATGCAACTTGGTGGCTCTGTATCCCAAAATAAATAAAAGTCACAGGAGTTACCCAGTTTTCCCTCTGTTACTGTTAGAATCTGACCACATCCAGTCCTTTCTATAAAAATCAAAATAGACAAATCTGTAAATTTGTTGTATGTAAAACTTGGGGACCCTTATGAAGCCTTTCTAAACCCAGTGGCTATTTTATTAGCAGATTATACATAGTCCAGATATATATATATAGATAGATAGATAGATAGATAGATATATTGATATCTATCTATACATATAGATAGATATAGATATCTATAGATACATCTATAGATATCTATATCTATATGTATAGATAGATATAGATATGTATAGATATCTATAGATCTATAGATAAATATAGATATATCTATATATATAACAAAGTCTATATATAGTCCGGCTATCGTGTGTGTGTGTGTGTGTGTGTGTGTGTGTGTGTGTGTGTGTGTGTGTG
>NW_017729032.1:252386517-252391190 GCF_001723915.1 Gavialis gangeticus | reverse complement strand
GTGTGTGTGTGTGTGTGTGTGTGTGTGTGTGTGTGTGTGTGTGTGTGTGTGTGTGTGTGTGTGTGTGTGTCTTAGGAACCTGGTTTGAGATCTGATATATAGATCTGATATATATATACAGATACATAGCAGAACATGGAGTTCTTTTCCCTATGTGTTACTTGAATTTGGATGCATTTTTTAAAACAGTCTAGTGTGTCTTTAGAAGCCCAGAATCACACATCTATTTGAACAAAACCAATATTCCCCACAAGGTTACTGCTCAACTGCTCAACACATTGCTCTCCAGATACAGGTTTTTAAATGTTAAAGTTTTTACTATTAGAAATCATAAACAAAAAAATACTGCAAGAATGGTATTTCTTTCCTTAGCAATGTATAGGCTGATCTACCAATATCTAGACTTAATATAAAGGGAACTGAACACATTAACCTCCTTCAGAAACTTAATCTGACATTTCACATTTGTCAAAGGGATTGGAATTCTAAGACCCTCACTTGTCTTTCAGACATTCAGTGTTGATTGTTTCTGGACAAACTGAGTAAATCTGCACCAAGTGAGCAATGACTTGACTTAAAAGTTTTGCCCTTAGTAAGAACCTTTAAAGTTGTTTGATGCCAGTATTATGGCACATTTGTTATCTTTCCCCAACAAATTGATAAGGTGTATATATCTACTGACCAAACAAAGATATCACTGCTTTGGGGATACCATGGATACCTGAGGTTTGAGATCTAGGCTCAGGTAAGAAGGACTGTTTCTATGACATGCTTATTTTCACAGTAGGCTGCAGGTATTACCCATCATTTCCTCTCACATGACTGAAATCAGTAATCAGTCACCAGAACATGTAAACAAGAGAAGTCTAAGATGCAGCAGTCAAGCTGACAGCTGCTTGAAGCTTGATATGCACAGCTGGTACAAATAATGGCTTTCCTTATGTACAGTGTGAGTTTCCCCATAGTTTAGTAGCACCAACTGCTGGCCACCTATGTCTATTCCAAATATATAGTTCCTGGTGATCAGAAGGGTTTCAGTTTTAAGGTGTTCAACTTAATACACCTGAAAGAGTCTGAATGATCAGAAAATGAACCCTCAAAGGATCAGAAACTCTTAAGATTTCCTGTATTAGTAGTGCACCAAAACTGAGGTACCTGAAAACATGAGACACTTGTGAAAAGAGGATTTTAAAAATGATACTACACATTTGCAGCATGGAAATGGCTATTCCTGTTGTATTGTAAGCTCTTCTCCCATGCAAACTCTTTTTCTAGAGATATGCAAGAAATTTCCTGCACCACTGTGCAAACTACTCTTTTATGTCTTTTGACATTCCCCTCCAGTCCACAAATCATTGCCCAGCTCAACAGGATAAAAGTAGTGGAACAACTGGTATGCTGTCAGCCACGGCCAGATATTTACAGAGATAGATGCATTACCACTTGGATTCTTCCATTATTTTCACGGAAATAGTTGTCCCTTAGAAGTCAAGAATCATTACGATTTCTTTGTTTTAACATCTATTTCCTTATTCTATTTCTTTTGCCTTTATATTACTAATTATGGGGAATGATGATTAATTCATTTGTACAAATATGGAGGGGGGCGGGGATTGAAGTGATAAAGAGAGTGTAGGAGGGATGGAAAATATTGGAGGCAGAATTAATGATGCATTAGCAATAACCACTGAGTCACTGTTAGAAGAGGAGATTATTAATAAATATAATTCCTTTTTTGGAAAGAAATGTATAGTATAGTAGTTAAGAATCTATTGTCTGGAAAATTTAAAATGGAAGATATCTGATTAGATTAGGGGCAACAGCATAAATTGGGAGCAGGGCAGCATGGGGGGGGAGGGGAAGCAAGCAGGATGCTAGCTTTGAGTGCCCAGAATGGCAACCCCCTCAAGGGCAGGGGCAACAACAGCAGCAGCAGCAACACCAGCCTATCATTGTTTCATAAGCAGCCAGGAGCATGAACAGCGCTCTGCTGCTCTAATAGCAACAACCAGGATGGATAGACCACACTACAACTCTGTTCTCCCCCACTCCTCACCCAGTAGCACAAACTCTGCTAGGTATACCTCCCATTATTAGGGACCTGCTTAATTCATGATTTCACAGAAGTCACAAAATCGGGCATCGAGTGTGAAATCCATCAATTTTTTTTTTACTAAAAATACAATGCTGACTCCTCAGTGGGAGCCAATAGTCCTCATGGATGCTGTGGCCTGGCTGTGCAGCCTGCTGGGGGGAGCCACTGGCGCAAAGGGGAGTAGCTCATATTGTGGCCTCTCCTGCCCGTCACTACTGATTGGCCTATTGTGTGGCCCTACCCCTTTCCACCAATCAGCAGCAAGGGACGGGGCTACCACAGCTTCTTGGATAATCAGAGGCATGCGGGGTGGGGGTCCTGCCACGATAAGCCTGTGAAAATGGTGGTTGGTCCTGTGATTGGGCCACCAAATTGGTCACCTGCCTTCTTGATTTTAGTATGTCCCTACTCATTAGGGGACAGATCCTGTCTAAAAGAGTTTCCACCTTACATAGACAACAGACAACTAGTAGGAGAGAGCAGGCATCCTCATCCCCATTTCACAGCTGGGGAACTGAGGCACTTTCCTGAAACCACACAGGAAGCAGATGGTAGAGAAGTGATCCAAATCTTACAGATCCACAAGCCAGACAACAGAGACTTCTCTCACAACAAACGGTTCTGCAGGCAACAAGGTCACATCATCTCACCTGTACAAATTCAGTGTCTTCAAATCAGATCATTATTAGTACCTATACAAGTCTACTGCTTTCAGTGGGGTTCTAGTGAGCTGACTGATTAATTGGGCACTTTAACTGTCTTTATGCATAAGAAATAATAGAACCAAGCTAAATCTCCTAGACAGCACAGACAACAGGAAAATAAGCAGTAATAACTTATGGCATGCTTCACTGCTGCAGTACTCAAGCTTCAGAAAGAATTGGCAGGAAGGTTGCAGGATTACCACTAATAATGTGTACACACGCTACCTAAAAGGGTTTCACTTTTCTGTACTTCTGTTTTCAGTGTGAAATAATACACTGGGTGGGCTTTGCTCGCATTATAACACTGTAGGGTAGAGGAGGAGTGCAGCTGAGCAAAGGATAAAGAGGAGAAGGAAAAGAGTGGATATCTGACCTAGGACCCTGCTTACATGAACCAGGCTGACAATGTGGGTCTTGGACTCCTTCTGGAGGCTAGGAAGTATACATAGAGATATGAGTGTGCATCTGTCATCAAGCTGATAAAAGGAGTCCTCATATCAAGGATTTTTATTTGGCGGAGGCGGGGGAGCAACCTGAGGCTTTAGATTTAATCACCACAGAGGGCTCTGGTATGCCGTGTGATAGCAGCTTCACATAGAATAAAAATGAATACCCCGTCTCCTGTGTATCTCAAAATCTTTGACTTGTATTTTATTTTAACACTTATATTATGAAAGGGCTGTAAACATTTTCAAATCACTGTAAATTGAATTTTGATCTCCATTTTCTTTTCACCAAAATAGTTTTCAGAACAGAAAGAGACATTTCCTTGTACATGGGGCTAAGCAGTTTTTTTTTAACAGAAAGACTTTCTTCAGCACTTCCTAAGTGGAGTATTGCCTTCCAAGAGGCAATACATAGATAACAAAACCTCTAACCCCTTGGAGTCAGAATGAGGATGCAGCCTGTGGCTAGGTATCCAGTTTTCATCTTTCCTTTATGTATGCTATAGTAGCAGACAAAAATGTGCTCTCCCACAACAGGCATGGGAAAAGAGGTTGACATAATGGTGTTTCCCTTCAATTTTCCCATTAGAGAAAAAGAATTTATGAGGCATGTAAGAGTAACAATACAGTTAAGAAAAGACAAAAGGAACAGCTCTACTATCCTAAGCATCATTAGGAACTGAAAGACAGAGAAACCTCAGTCCATGTTGTTTCTCTGCACTACAGCTACCACCACAGCTTTGCTCAGTGGGGACATGTAGGGAGTACACGGAGGTGCACCTGCACCCCTTAAGAGCACTGGTACATTCCTGACTGGCCGTGCTTGCTGCTTAGGAGATGGGCAGGGGGGGAGACGGGAGCACTGGTGCCTCCCCTGCAAGTGCCAGCTGGGGGGTGAAGCGCTATTGCACTCCTAGAAGCAGCTGCAACCCCCACCCTGGTCGCTGACTGGTGGCTGGGGGGGAGGATGGGGGGCATGTGCCCCCCCGACTAAGGCAGCACCAGTCGCCCATGGCTCTGCTGTCATGTGGCTTAGGCCCAATAAACTTCATAGAGGTGCAGGCACGGAGTCACTATTCTATACTATTAACTAAAGTGGGCAGAATGCCACAGAAAATTGGCTCATCTTTCAAATCCCTGCAATATCCAGTTTCTGTGGAGAACTTTCTTCAAGTTAAAACGGGCAACACTGAAGAGGGTCTGAATTCTGCCTCTTCCCACACTAGTTACATTGACATGCAGAGCTCCCTGATTTTATGAATCTGACCTTATAGCCTTTTCTGTAATTAAAACTACCAGTATAAGAGCTACCACAGTGTAATTACAAATGAATTCAGTGAACATTTCTCAAGCACAATATCCTTAAAACTACAGAATTTCCAGCAAAGGGAATACCCATGACCACCACCTCACTAATTTCAAAAGGGC
>NW_017729032.1:252374345-252386481 GCF_001723915.1 Gavialis gangeticus | reverse complement strand
TTTCCTGTTTTTGTTTCCCTGAGAATATTAGATTTTTCTACTATCTCTAGTTATTGATACCTTGCATTGCTTCATTTCTCTCAGTCTACTCAGGGTTGCAGGGGATTGCCATTGTTTTAATGTACCTTGTGTATATTTCCAGCAAGTCTAGATCCGGCTAAAATTATTAGTGGCTCCTGGGGTGTCAGATTTGAGATACTTTATACTAATATTTCTAGAATAAATAATCAGGCAGGAACTTGTTAATGCTATTATAATTGCAAGTGGTAATAGTATCCAAAATATTATTGGTTCAGTTTTTAGTACCATGGACTTTGAAAGCAGATTTTTACCTTTTAATTTTATTTTTTTTACCAAACTTGATGATTGGTAAAGAAGCTGAATATATGCAATCTTAAAAATATATTTAAATAAAGTCTCGGCAAGCAGCCTGAGCCAATGCCAAGAAAAATCAGAATCTTTTCTTTGGCTTCAATACTCTTTATGTTAATTATATGAGAGCAATGCTGGGGATAGTAATTTGGTTTTCCATGAATTTAAAGTCTTGCTCTTCTCGCTTTTAGCTTTTGCAAAGCTCACAGGTGAATACACGACAACCCACAGATTGTCAGGGAAAACAAAGGCCACATGTCAGGATAATAATGTGCTGGAACTAAAATGAGTTTCATAATTCACTGAAGACCCATTATTGAAAATGTCAAAAAATGAAAAAATCAAATGAACATTGAAAGAAACATACCATAAGTTAAAAGGGGCCTTGGTATTTGGTGAATACATTTAAAAAGTAGCAGCTAAAAAAATTCTTACATGAAAATATGAAGAAAGTGCTCAATACATTTCTGGAAATTCTTTTATTTAAATATGGCTGCTGAACAGCAGATGGAAATTCAGCACCATGTGACCAGTTAGGTCTCTACAACATAGTGGTCAATGCTTTCTGAATTAACAGAAACTGACATTGGAACACCTGTGCACACAAGGATTTGCAAAGGTTTGATGATTAAATTTTGCTAGGTTGCAACACTTCCCATATCTAATAATGGCAGGTGTCTTGGAGGCCTATGATACATAGGGGGGCAGTGCTCCAAAACGGTATTAATGTTGGGAGGGTTGAAAAGAAAAGAAAAGAAAAAGAAAATGAAAAGAAAAAGGAGGAATTCTTTTCTGCAAAAAATTTTGAATAAAATGATATATTTTCATTTGGCCTCTTCCTAAAATATTCTACTTCAGCAGCTAAGCAATTAAAAGCCAAATCATTCCAAATATTTGAAAAAAAATCTAAGTTTGAACCAGTAAAAACAAACCTGTCCTGTGTAATTTGAAAAACATTTTCCAGTGAAAAGCCTTTGGAAAAATTTCCAACCCAGTCTCTTTACCTCTTCCTAATGTAGCAGCACCTGGGGCAAGTCTATGTGTACATACAAGTGTCAAGCTGCCTAGACCTAAACTGGATCCTGCAAATGCTTATTCACACCCTATGTTGCCTCCAGACTGTGCAGAATGCTGCAGCAAAACATGTTGCAGCAGCTATACTTAACGTGCAAAGCATGGGGCAGCAGCTATACTTCATACACAAAGCATGCCACGTTACAGCGTGCAAAGCATGCCACGTAGCAGCTATATTACATGTTGCCAGACTGCTGAGCATAAGGAGCAGGAATGCTGTGTTTCCCTGAAGCACTCTCTAGTAGTCAGAGGCAATGTAGACATGCTCTACCAGTCTGTAGCCAGGATTGCTGCCTATCATGGTAGGCATATCATATGGAGGTAAGTCCCTCCCCCAAAGTGCTTGCATTCCAGATAGACAAGAGAAACAAAAGCAGAAGGGAATCACCAGCTCCAGTTAGTAACTAGTGACCTGAGGCATTCATTGATTCTGCAAATCTAAAACTGGAGATCAGTGGCAGAGTTGGGAATTGAACCAAAAGGCTACTAACACTGAATGCAGTTTCTTTATGATGAGATCATCTTCTCCTTACAATACAGATTATTTAAATAGCTATCAAGCGATCATATGTCAATGTAGTTGCACAGTTTCCATAAAACAGCAGGTATTATTTCCCAGGGGCTCCGTAAATAACTCATCTGTGTGTACTGCATCTTTTCATTGTGTTTTGTAACCTGATCTGTCATTGTAATCTTGTGCATTCAATGAGATAAGGTGTGTATCAGACTGAAGTCATTTCAAGTTACGACTCTAGTCCACTTACTCTTTCATCCACAGGTAAGACAGTTCTTTTGAATCAGCAACTTGCATGCACGCAGGTCGGTCCTGGGCTGCAACAGCATATGGAGATATAGGTCCTAAAATCATGTTGGCATAGTAAATACTGTAATTTGCTTTTAGTCCTGTCAGAGATGGTTCAATGAAAGACACAGTGCTATAGGTACTGCTTGTAATAAGCACTGAGATGCACAGCCAGAATTGCTTTGCAGAAGAACTGGAAATCACTTTGGTTGCTTTTTTTGTGTGCGGATAGATTACATTTGGAAGAATGTTACATTCCTCCTTGTTGCTCTGTGGAAGTAATATTGTTATTTCTTGTAAAAAGGAGGCATCATCACAATGCCTTTCCTTGACCCAAAAAAGACGGTGTGTCCTCGAATAATGACTCTTTTGATGGATTTCTCTGACATTCGCTCAGTGAATCAGATTGATCAGACATGAAGGTGAAAATCCTCTGATCCCAGCATCTCATGAGCTTAGCCAAAAGGTTTTATTTTAGCTCATCATGCATGACACAAGTCATTTATGACCAAGCTGGTTCTCCTGCTGATGGAAAACCTCACTGTAGATCACTGTAACAATAGATACTTTTTAAAAAGGTTTTTCAGTTATTTACTGAAAAATGTCAATTTGTACCAATTTTTTTGCTGTGAGACAGCAACAAAAAATGTAGAATTTGGTGACATATTTTTAAAGCATTGGTTGAGGTTTTGTATGATTCATTTTTATACCTGTTTTGCAGCTGAAGTCCTGCTTACAGCTTTGGATATCACTTTTGCACATATAGAATCATAGCATTAAATGGGGCTGGAAAGAACACTAAAAAGTCATCTGATGCGAACTCCTGTGCAGGGCAGGACCATTCATGTCTCAACCTTCCCAGACAAATGTTTGTCCACCCTGAACTTAAATGCTTCCAGTGATACAGATGCCACAACCTCCCCAGTTTACCTGTTTCAATGTTTAACTGTCCTTATAGTTCTTTCTAATATGTAATCTGTATATCTCTTGTTGCAATTTAAACCCAGTGCTTCTTGAACAATGTCTAGAGGGGCCAGACTTAGAGCTACAACAGAGGACCATTTGGGTGGCAGCAGAAGCACAAATGAGCTCCTTCAGTGCCCTGGGTGGGGAGGTGGGAATGGGGACACACAGGGATTTTATGCCAGCTGCTGGAGAGGGAGAAGCAAGGGAGGACAGAGACTTACCTGCCATGGCCCAAGCTCTCTGCACTCTGGTGGTGACTGCTGCTCTGGCAGTAAGTTCAGGCTGCTGCAGCTGGGGGATGAGCTCCCTGCACACTGGATGCACCAGTCCTGTGGCATGGGCTTCCTAGGGGCTGCCTGTCTGATGCCCCCTCTAAGTTGATGTTCAGGACTGGTGTCCCACTTGCTCACCCATAGATATGCTACTGGGTGGCAGTGGAGTGGGAAACAACACACAGTGGCTATTCATTTAATCTGTAAGCTACCATCACTTGCAACTGTGCACACTTTCCACTGGCCTCAAGGGATAGTCCCAAGAATTTTTCTCCTTTTGTTCAGTACATTTTTCTACTACTCTGGGACACATATCCCTTTAAATCTGAATATGCAGACATATTATATATATTCATAGTAAGGGGAGTGGGATATGAACATCTGCAGAGCCACATGATATATTTATAATCTTTGATGTCCGTTGCCTCTTTGCCAACCAAAATGTTTTTATTGGAGGCCTGGAAAAGGTCAGTGGTGAGAACAGTGCCAGCTTCATTGTGTGTCACAGTTTGGGATGATGAACATTTTTTGCAAACATGTCTTATAATAGTTTTGATATTTCAAATATTCCAGCCAGCACTAGTCACATTTCTGATTATCTGGAATCTCAGAAATAAGCTGTTTGGTGCCACCAGGAAAAGAAAATCACAAGCTTCCTGATGAACTACAGAGTTCTCACTTCTAGCTTTTGAAGATCCACGCTTTAGAGCTGTGACTATAGTTTATGTATGGAAAAAAAATCTTTTACGCTGCATATATGGTCTTTATAGGTGGGTTTTTTCAGGGACTTTTTCAATAAGACTTTGGTGACTAGTACACCAGCTTTCACAAACAGAAAGAAAGAAAACGAGTTCATAAAACCCGTTCTGGAACCCTAAGCCATCTTTCTAAAATAGTTTCAAAAGTAAGCAGTGTTTACAGAATATGGGTGTCATGTGGTATTAAGTTTTGTAAGCACTGGCTTGCAGTGACCTGAATAACGTACTCATGGCTTTAGTACTCCTGGGCATTCTGTCCATGCCAGTGTCAGGCTGGTAAAATCTTTGCACTGGGCTACAGTATTCACATACACTGTTAACTCACTCATCCCCATCTTTAGTCACCACCAGGGATGGAAGGTGGCAGCTGTTTAACACTGCATAGCAAAAAAGACCCTCACATGCAGATTGCAGCAGAGATTCTTGTTTCAGTATGAAATATTTTAATTTGCTTCTTCAGCACTAGCTGATGAACTATAAGAACTGCAGCACACCTCTTTGCCTTTCCTTTGGCTGATTGCCCAACAAATTCTGCTCACTCACAGCCCTGAGGACAGCTCTTGATTGTGTTTTGATGTTTCTGCCGACCTATTACTGTATTGACTTCATGGCAGCCAAAACATACATTTGTGATCTCATTTTCCCCCTGCACTCCTTCCACTCAATCGAACATGCACGCAAGCTTCCACAAAACAGGAGAACGCTTTTAAGCCACCGTGGTCCTCTTGGGAACTGTCTCTCATGAAATATCTGTTTTTCTTAAGGAAGACACTTAGCTGTTGCTATGTGCCATACCAGTTTTCCTCAGTGTAACACCCAAATTCACATTGAGATGGAAATGAATATTGTCAAAAAAAATTTCCTTTGTGCTGCTACTTCTATAACATGAAATATTTAGTGGGAATAGTGAGTGTGGTGATGCAAAGCACTAGATTTTTAAAATTTGGATTTGATTGCCGGAGATGATTTTTTTATAAGCAGGAACTGTCCCCTTGAATTAACATCAGGTGACATTTCTTGCTGCAGACACGAAAGAAGCAACTGTGCCTCTAAAACATTTCTTCTCCTAAGAGGCATACCCAAAATTAGACCTAATTTTACCTTGGTGCCCTTACACAGCACTATATTTCCACATTGACTAGCATTTTTAGCACCAAAAGGTTTGAATAATAAAACAGGGATTCCATGTTCTTCCTCTGACTTAAAGGAGCTCCTTCTGCATTTTACCTACACATACATTCTCTCAACCTTATTTTAGTTATTCAGTGTCTCCACATTTTGTCAACTAAAACTTTTAAGCAATCCTTCTCAGCATTCACTCTGCCCTAGCAAGAACATAAAAATGGGGCATGCCTTCAGCATGTACCTTCCTTTGCTAATGGTTTCTGTTGCAGAAGAAGGATGCCCTTGTGGCTGAGACACTGATGTGGGACTCAGGAGCCCTGAGTTCAGTGCTTAGTTTTGCCAGAGATTTCCTGGGTGACCTGGAGCAAGTCATTACATGTCCTTGTGCCTCTGTTCCCCCATTTGCAGAAAAGATGAAAGCACTTTACTTCCACTCTTAGTCTGTCTTGCATGTTTTGGTTGTAAACTTTTGGGGGGATATACAGACACCCACCGTAATGGGGTCCCGGTCCTGGTAGGAGTCTCTGCTGTTCTAATACAAACTACTATTACTAACTTTCCCACGGAAGTCAGATTTTTTACACTGACTTTCTCATTAAAGCAGCATTGGATTGTTCTTCTCTGTCTAAACTATTCGGTTTCTGCATTCTGATCATCCATGAGTATTTATCCATGGTTCATTACTATAAAGACTGTTAGTCACATCTGCATACATAATGCCTCTAATAGGCTTTAACTCAGCATTTCCTAATGGCTCTTTACTAAAATAGATGGATTTGATTGTACACTTTCATGTCATAGCTGGAGGCATGGAGCATTGCAGTAAAGCGCTGTTAAATAGTTCAGCAGTGGCATATTCTACCTCAATACAAGCTAGTAATCAGTACATTGGCATCCGTTATAACATCAGTACTTAAGCAAGATTTCTCATTCAAAAATCAATTGGTTCTTGGGGGGAGGAGGAGAGGACAGGAGTCGATGGCATGGTACAGGCCATCATTTATTCATTCATCTGCCTTAAAAAGTCTTAATTGATGCTCAATACATTGCTTTCCCTACAGCGCTTGCTGTACCTTGTTTTACTAATAATTTATTAAAAGCTGAGAAAATGGGAAGCTATTATACGTGAGAGAAAAGAATCTTTTTGTGGACTGGGTTCTGTTTTCAAATCTAGCAGAGACTTGCTGTTTGACAAGCCACTTCAGATATGCCTACATAACAAAATGCAGTGTGATGCCATGTTGTGTTATTCCTGTCCTCCTCCGTCACTGAGGAATTATAGTGAGTTCTGTAGTGCCTTCCCAGTGCTCACTTTATCCTAGCAAGAACATAGCAATAATGGGTACTGAGCTTCCTGCCTTGCCTCTGCTCAGACCCTCACGGAGGAAAGAGAAGTGGGCTGTGTCCCAGACCCTGGGGCTGTCCCATACCCCATCCAAATATGAGATCAGTGTCTGCTGGGACACATGCCACGCATTCAATTTAAGGCACAATATAGACCAGCACAAAGGAGTGTCACAGTAAATACAGAACACCTAGTAGCTGGTTTGCCATTTTATCTTACCATAAATTAGTTGAACATGTTATGTCATGATTTTTGGGATGGTTGACACATTAACCATGCCATAAATATAATGCCTGCCAGGGCCCAAGAAGAAGCCAGTATCCTGCAAGGCACCCAGTGACCAAAGAATTCAGTCCCATGGGGCATTATGATTCTTGGGTGGATTACCAGAAATAAATGCAGGTATTTCAGCAACATAAGCATACACCAACCCTTCCCTCTTGTAAAAGACTAGAAAATAAAATCACAAAAAAGAGGCAAATATTTTGACTGACTTGTCACCTGGGCAAACTTTTACAGAAAAAAAAAATGAGCATATTAGCCAAGATATTTTTTACTAAAGCATCAAAACTTATATACATGAAGCTGCATATTTTTCTCAATGTTAACATTTAAGACCAAGAGGAATTATTTTCTTCTCAGGTGTCTGAGGTTGCAGACAAGGATGACAATTTCACTATATACAGCCTGTTTCGCTGCCCTCCCTTCCCACCTCAGCCCCACATCCCTGTTTTCTGGTGGCAGAGTGTTCAATATTATAAAGACCAGACAACCTTGGAGGCTCTGCCCTGCCAAAAGGGTGACTTTGTGAAGCTAAGGTCAGGCAGTTTTGAATGCTGCTCAATGAAGGTTTGCCTGAAGAATGCTAGGATTCTTCTGTGCAAGCAAAATGTGTTTCCAGGCCTGGATGGTGTTCCAGGCTTTGGCTTCTTTTCTACAGCTGCAGGGTAAAAAGAGGCTCCATCTGTTCGCAGCAAACTTGTGGCTGGCTTGGGTATAGTCAGTGGCTTTGCTGAGTAGGGAGATGTCTGCCCAGCTTCGTGGAGATCTGTTGTGCTTGTTGAGGCAGAGATCATCTTTAATTGCTCCATGGGAGCTCTTTTCACCATCCTATCTGGCCTCTTCCTCCCTTCTTCTGGAAACTGCCTTGTGAGATTGGATGGGGCTACAGCGTCACTAGGGGACCACAGTTGTGGACCTGCAGGGGATCCCCGGTGGAAGTCAGTGCCTGCAATACCAGCTGTTTTCCTCCTTTGGGACCTTAATGATTTTCTTGGAGATGCTCTCTGGAATTTGGAAGGTGACGTGCTTGATATTTGCACTTTGGTCTGATCCCTGCAGAGACTCGGGTGATGCTTCCATCTCCTTCTGGGTCTTTGCATTTCTCTCTCCCTGGGGGCACTCTGTTAGCTGCCACTCCTGAAACTATTTCCTATTTAATTTCAGCATGATGCCCGCTGCCACTCACAAGCTTGCCTCCTTTTTAATTTTAGCATTAATCCCAGGCTTATTTTCATCTGTCCTGTGTTCCCTTGAGTCTCTATTGCCAGATGGGCAGTAAAAACAACCAGCTTGGGCAAAGCTGCTGTATCATGTTGTCTCTGGTGGGGACACCTGCACCCTCCACGGAGAGGCAGGAGCCACTGGGATAGTTATTCAGCAGTTCCATCAGCAAGTTGTGTTGAAGGTCGCAAATGGCCTGCCTAGTGCTGAAAGAGTCAGTGACAACTCCCATGAGCTCTTTCAAGCCTGCCTCTGTCTCTTGCACTATGTGAAGGCCTTTCAATTTCATTTCCATGGAGAGCTCCAGACTCCCTGTCTGTTTGGTTTTGCTCCTGCTGTGTGTTATTCTGGGCCTCAGCTCTGTCATCACAATTGCAGACAGTGGTGATATCTGACTTGCTGCCACTGACTTGCTGCAGACATTGGCTTTCATGTTTGTCCAGCCCCTTTTTGGGTTCTCATCTCTGTCCTCCATGTGGGGCTTTTGCTTTTCCTGGGTCTCGGTAGTGCGGCTCATACTTGATACAGAAATTCTGGGTGTCAGCACAGGCAGGGCTGTCCCTAGGGGGGGGTGAATCAGGGCAACCACCCTGGGCCCCACACTTTGGGGGACCCCACAGAGCCTGGCGGAGAGGCCGCAGCTGCCACATTTGAAGTTTAGCCCACTCTCCCGCCCGGCGGGTTGGATGTCTTTTTGCCTGTTCCGGGCAGACATTTTGGCTGCCATGCTTCCCCACATCCGGTGCACTGGGGCTTTCACTCCCTCTTTCACTCCCTGGCTTAAATGTGCCATGGGATGGGGAGGGGGTCCCTACACAGGCTGCTTTGCTCTGGCTCCTGCATGCTGCTGGGATTGGCTCTGCAGGTATCTACCCTGGCAGACTGTGGACATTTGGTTTTACTTGGTTGCTATCTATGTTACTGTTCCTGCCTTTCTGCATATTGACCTCTTGGCTTGTCTTGGGGTCTTATACAGGAGAGGCTGGGATTTGCCTCCTCACCTGCAGTGCACCATGATGACCTGGAAAATTGGTTATTTTAGATTTCTCTGCCCCAATGGGCCTCCAGAAATAAAAACTGCCTATTTCCCACCCAGCTTCAAGGAGTGAGGGATCTGGAATCTCTGGTCAGCCATCGCCAGGGACCTTTTAAAAGAGATGTATAGAATGAGCCTCTTCAGTATGTGGCAGAAGTGGTGAGGGGTAGGGAACCACTTGCATAGAGCACTTCAATCCCCAGGGCAGGAAGTATACACATCCTCAGGCTCCACCTCGGCAGGCCCTATCTCTGCTTTACTTGCAGATTTAAAACAAAGTGCATTCTCAGGAAGAGAAGTTCCTCCCACATAGTCAGTGGCACAATTAGGGCAGGGTGCCCAGGGTCACTGCCTCAAGCTTCGACTTAGGAGAAGGTAGAAAATAATGGCAGCTGCTGAAGCCATGCGAGCATGGTGGAGGCGGTAACTGGAACATGCTTTTCCCCCTCAGTGTGGTTGCTGCCCTGGGTGCCTGGCCATGTCATTACTCCTCTGGGGGCAGTAACCATCTCTTTGTTATGGTCTGAGCTCCACATGGACAGCTTTGGAGCCAAAGGTAGGAAAGCTCGCAGGCATTCCCACAGTATGTCCAGAAAGTCCCATTCCTGCTGGACCTTCTTCCTGTGGATATGCCAGCTGAAGTTGACACAGAGGTCCTGGCTCCCCTGATGTCTGATGCAAGTGGTTGTGCTGCCTTTTCCAGAAGGCCAGGTTTGGGCCCTTCTGTGTCTATTTCAAGCTGGTACATTATTTTCCTTACCTGGTGACAGCATCTCAGAAACGGGGGGCTGTGCCTCTGGAAGCACACTGACCTTTAGGAAGGTATCTCTGAAACATGAACACGGAGGTATAGGTGGACAGCTCTGTGCCCCTGGCAACTGTGAGATGTCTGGGGCAGAGTTGGCTGATGCATTGTCGATTGCAGGGGTAAAATCAGATGTCACTATGGCCGTGGCTATTTTTGCAGCTCTCAACAAAGGTGGCACCCAGGCCTGCTGCCCCAGTCACCCTCCCCTAGTTATGCTATCACAGAGATGCAGGGGAAGGGCCTGAGGGATCAACTGGGTGAGTGACTCCATGTAGAAGGTGGGAACCGCCAGCTGGCTCTGGAGATACTGCTACCTGATGTTGAAGTCCAAGTGATGGATAGCTGCCTGTCCCATATTCAGCAGCTACCCAGTCTGCTTTTGTTTCTCCTTTCTTTTGTCTCTGGGTCCCAGAGAGACGCAGGGTTCTGACTGGGGGAACTTATTCTTCCTTTCTGACCCAGCTGGCAAGCTCAGGTGGAAGTGAGGTGGTGTCCCTCACTGAGGAAGGGATGGGTGATGAGACATAACTTGTACTGTATTCCATAGAGAAGTGGGAGAAGTGGAAAGAGTCATTGCATTGGACCTTTGGGAGACAGGAGAGAGATAAAAGCAGGGTTAGTCACACTGACAGCAACACATGTGGACAATACTCGGGGCAGAAGCAGCTCAAAAACGTGTACTTCTGTTTCACTGCCTATAGGAAATAAGCTGGTTCGTGGTGGACTGAGGGGAGAACAGGCACAACCTTGCTTTTTGAATGCAGATGTACATGGGGCCCAAGTACAATAAGGGCACTATCTTCACACAGGCATTTGTCAGTGAAAGCCACCAAAAAAAATTAGGCTGAAGGGGGAAGGTGTGTATGCGTCGGTGTGAGAGAGAGAGAGGAGGGGGCAGACTGTGATGTGTTCCCTTTCTACTAACCAGTGCACTAGGCCATCAGGTCTTAGCCTGCAGGTCAATTGTGACTTATAGATCTGGAATCTGGTGCCCTTGGGGCAGTTACATGTACCACATGAGCACAGGAAAAATGGCCTGCCAGCTCCCCTCATTATGAAAGAAGAACTAGGCCCCTACCTCAGGAGCCAGAGCTGCTGCTTCTGCTTTAAGGAGTAGAGAACCCATACCCTAAGATCAGAAACTATGAAAAGGGCAAAAAACCTTCATGTACTATGGGAGATAGGAGGTGCCCGGGGGCAGGTGGGTAGGGAGAAGTGGGCAGGATGTACTCTGTATCAAAGGGAGGTGATACTTTAGGTGTCTGAAGAGGATTTTGTGGTGTGAGTGTGCGGAGACTGGGGCAGAAGGGGGGTGTTTGGGGCTTGTAATCCCCTGTGTTGGGGTTGGGGAGAATACAGCACCTTATACTGGAGGTGACTGTTTGCAATACTGGGCTATTAGTAGTCATGCTGTCAGCCCCTGTAAGAAAGGTTTGTATGGCACAGTCCAGAGATTATTTCCTGCTGGCCCCATTTTGGGGAGTCATGTTACATGCTGTCTTTCAGTCACACCAGGAAGCTGGCAGGAGAGAGAGAGAGGAGGAGCAGGCTGCAATGTTCTGCAAACTGCCTGCTGCATACTCCTCTCCCTGGTTTTGAAGGTGTAAATAAGGGTGACTGAGACCCTCTGGGTCAAGATACAGGGAGAGCATGGGGAAGGGGATTTCACTGTAGAAGTTTATTACAGACCACTAAACCAAGAGGAAATGCTCAACCAGGAATTCTCTAGAGAACTGGCAGAGGCTGCACGCTCTCAGAGCATGGTTGTCATGGGTAACTACCCAGACATCTTGTGGGATGAAAACTCAGCAAGATCTGAAGGCTCACAAAGCTTTCTCAGTTACATTGAAGAGCTCTAACTCGAAGTCCACAGGCTGACGGCAAGGCACTCCTGGACTTGGTTCTGGCCAAAGAAGACGATCTAGTGAGCAACCTGAGGATCGAAGGGAAACTAGGTGACAGTGACTATCAGATGATCACTTTCTCCATCCACTGTAAGTCAGGGGAATCAGGAAAGCTGATTTCCACAACCTTCGGAGTTTGCTTGGCAAGACCCTGAAGGACCCTGATCTCAT
>NW_017729032.1:252368984-252369345 GCF_001723915.1 Gavialis gangeticus | reverse complement strand
TGACTATCAGATGATCACTTTCTCCATCCACTGTAAGTCAGGGGAATCAGGAAAGCTGATTTCCACAACCTTCGGAGTTTGCTTGGCAAGACCCTGAAGGACCCTGATCTCATGAGGAAGGCAGTACAAGAAGAGTGGTCATTCCTCAAGGAAGCAATCGTAGGAGCACAAAGGAAGTCCATTCTCTTTCACAGGAAAGGCAACAAAAGGTCTGGAAGACCCCCTTAACTCAACAGGGAAATCATAGACCTCCTGAAATTAAAAAGAGAAGCTTAAAAGGGGTGGAAGTTGTTGTTCACGAATGGCCTAAAGGCCGGGGATCCATTAGGATGGACCTGGCGGGGGGGGGGGGGGGGGTTTT
>NW_017729032.1:252349325-252368871 GCF_001723915.1 Gavialis gangeticus | reverse complement strand
TACTTACAATATACCATAATAACAAGACGAGAGACATTCCAGTACGGGTGCCGCTGCAGTCGGACACAAAACGGCTCGGCTCGGTGCGTTAGCTCAAGGGGAGGCAAACTTGGGTTAATCAGGCCCTGTTCCTTTTCGGAGTGCTTGGTTTCTGACGAGTGAAACTCCTCTGAATAAAGTTTGCGCTCGCGGGTATTTATTAGCTTGTTTTGGCTCTGCCTATGCGGCAAATTATGGCCAATCACTAGCTTATTTTGGCACTGCCTATGCAGCAAATTGTGGCCAGTCAGTAGCTTACCAGATGTCTTTTGGTGCGCTAATGTTGATTTTCATTTTGGGGTGGATGTGGACTGCTCACAGTTATTTATACTTCCCTCTCTGTGCCTGGGACTTCCCCTTTTTGAGGCAGTCGCTGACACTCAGAGCACACTTGGTACTAGACAGGAATTGTTCTGACTGAAGTGGGCAGGCCATTTTAGCTCTGCGAGCTTGCACGTCCTACAGAAGTCAGAACTAATCATCAAAGAGGAGTGTTCAGCAATAGCCTACACCTGTAGAGAGCAGATTAGGACAGCAAAGGCACAAACTGAATACAAATTGGCAACCAGAATCAAGGAGAACAAAATGTCTTTCTTTAAATATGTAGGAAGTCAGAGAAAAAACAAGGGAAGCATAGGGCCTCTGATGAATGAAATGGGACAGCTGATAACTGACACTCAGGACAAAACCAAACTCCTGAATGAATACTTCAGATTGGTATTCCACCAGTCCAAGGGTGTTGGGTGCTTGACAGGATACAAGATGATCAAGGTGGGGGTGATCACCCTGCCATAGTTGGCGAAGATCTTGTGGGGGAGCATCTACAGAGGCTAAATATCTACAAGTCAGCAGGACCATATGAACTTCACCTGAAAGTACTAAAAGAAGTGGCTGACATCATCGTGTGACTGATGGCAAAGTTATTTGAAGACTTGTGGCACTCAGGAGAGGTCCCAGAAGACTGGAAGAAAGCCAATATGGTGCCTATTTTTAAGAAAGGAGGACCCGGGGAATTATAGGCCAACCAGGATGACCTCAATCCCTGGTAAAATCCTGGAAAAAATTATCAAAGAATCCATTACTAATAGTCAGTATTTTGAAGGATAGCCAACATGGCTTCCTTACGGGCAGGTCATGCCTGACCAACCTCATTTCCTTCTACGATCATATAAGTTGCCACCTGGACAGGGGAAATGAGGTTGATGTACTCGGACCAGTGCTTTTCAACATATTCATTAAAGATTTGGATTCGGGTATTAAACGTGAATTGGCAAAGTTCGCTGGCAACACCAAACTATGGGGGAGTATGGTCATGCTCAAGGACAGGCTAACAATACAGGCTGACCTAGACAGGCTTGCAAGGTGGTTGGACCTTGACCCAATGATGTTTAATACAGAGAAATGTAAAGTGGGGAGCATCTGGGGAGAAAAAAATTCACAACACACTTAACATCTCGGTAGTGCTATGCTTGCCAGCACCACAACTGAACAAGACATGGGTGTGGTGATAAAATGAACATAAGCCATCAATGTGATGCCATAGCTGGCAGAGCTAATCAGACACTGGCATGCATCTACTGAGGCATCAAGAATAAGGCTAAGGATGTCATCCTCCTGCTCTACTTAGACTTCGTAAGAAAGCATCTGGAGTACTGTGTCCAGTTTTGGGGGCCCAACCTTAGGAAGAAAGTGGGGAAGCTCAGGACAATCCAAATTAGGCCACGTGCATAATTAGAGCCCTAGAGAGCAGGCTGAAAGACTTGTGACTCTTCAGCCTGGAGAAGAGAAGACTCTGAGGGGACTTAGTAGCAACTTATAAGTATATTAGGAGCGTACATCAGGACCTGGGGGAGCATCTGTTCACTAAGGCCCCTCAGAGGAGGATAAGAAATAATGGGCACAAATGGATAGAAGATCACTTCAGACTGGACATAAGGAAAAACTTCTTTACAAGTCAAGTGTCAAGGGTTTTGAGCAGAGATGGTACAGTCACCTACCCTGGCAATCTTCAAAATACATCTTGATGCCTACCTTGCTTGGGCCATCTGATTGTCACAGGGTAGGGTCCCTAGAGATGGCTGTGATGCCCCTAGGGCCCTGTGGCTGTGCCAGTGTCACCCTGTTGGTGCCTTCTAGTCTCTTCTGCCACGTCTTGATGCTTAAGAGAATATATAGTAAATAGGTAGGCTGCGCTCAAGTTGCTACGCAGTCACAGCCGTGGTGGAACCCACTAAACCGTGTGTGCTTAGACCCCTTGCTGGGTCCTGCTCTAAGTAAGTGCCTTGCAGGACACCCCAAGCCTTATGGGCTAGATGCATAGCTCCAGAACAACTCTTTTACCAGGCCCCATGCCTCGCAGGTGGTATTCAAACATTTTCCCTCTGAGGCCTGAATCTAACTCAGCCTCCTGTCATCACTGGGCTCTCTGCACCCCTGTCTGCACACCCTCACTGGTGCTGGGCTCTCTGCACCCCTGTCTGCACGCACTCACTGGTGCTGGGCTCTTAACACTGTAGTGTACCCCAATGACACCTTCTCCTTCCCAATAGCCTCAGCTCCGTCCACTGGATTAAACAATTAACAACATAAATACAAGCCCCTGGGCTATAACATAACAACAACAATAACATTGGAGGTGACACTCTGCCCGTTTAAGGGGCAAGCTTCTCCCTGAACAATGTGTGCTCCCTTGACCCAGGTACTTTAGGATCTCCTAGAGTCCCTCAGTCTTAAGAGCAGCAAAATGGCAAACAAGCATCTCTGAACAGAGCTCCTGCAAGAGTTTCTTCCTTCTGGCTGCTGCCACAGCACTAACTACCTCCAGTCTCAGTCCTGGGGCTTGTATGTGCCCAGGGCCCCACCTTCTTCCAGTCAGCTGACCGGGTGCAGGTGCTAGCTCATTCCCTCATTAGCCTGCTGCAACAGCAGCCTGCACCTGTGGGGGTTCTGCCTGGTTCCTAGGGCCCTCTCTCTAGGCAGCTTCTGCCCTCAAAGGAGCAGGCACACCTTAGTGCCCTGCAACGCTGACCCCAGCAGTCTTTCCTGCCCAAGTGCAGGGGGATGGACTTAATGCTCTGTAAGGTCCCTTCCAGCCCATAACAACTATGAAACTATGAAATTGGAGATTGCCTAGGGGCACGCCACAGCCATGTGACAGAGAGGAGATGCATAAGGTGTCTGAGCTTGTCCTTGTCCCTCATGGCCTCTCTTCATCAGAGACAGTGCTCTCCTGAGACACCACTACCACTTGTTATTCCCAGCCCTCCTTAGGTTGGCCTTCCAATGACCTGAGTGTTAAGGTGACCCTTGTTGAGGGCTGATAAGGGGAGAGTGCACCTTGCTGACTAAAGCATGTGTCATGCCCATTCTCCAGCAGCTAGTTGATAATGGCCAGTCAGAGCTACAAGCTCATGGAGTGCCTCTTTGCTTCTGATGGGAGTCTTGGCCATTGTGGGGAAAACCTGGGTCCTGCAGGGCAGCATGGGCAGGTCAAAGGGAGGAGACCAGAGCTGCAGCCCGGCAGGAGGGGCCTGACAGTGCATGTGAGTTTGGGCAGCCACAGCGGAGCAGTGTGCAGGTTGCTTCGGCCTTGGCTCCCTCCTGCAGCAGCAGCAACCTGGCACTGTCTAGGCAGGAGCTGCCTTGGAGCCAATACAGCTTGGCCCCTGCTGCCTAGGCAGTGTCAGGCTCCTAACCCGTTCAAGCCCTTCACTGTGGGCCCAGCCCCACCTGAGCCTCAAGGCACCCTGTGGTGCTGCTGCATGTGCTTGGTCCTGTGGACTGGCAGCAGCAGCATGGCCTGAGCGAGCTGAGCGGCCTGCGCCAGTTGCACCATGCAATTCAGGCAGGCAGGCAGGCAGGCTCCAGGGGGGAAAAAATAAAAAAGATCAGGCTTGCCGCTTTTCTTGGGCAGAGCCTGCTTTCCCGGGCTGCTGTCAGACTGCCTGCAGGGCTTCCTGCAGAGCTGCACGGAGCCCGGTGCTCCTCAGAGGAGTTTTAGTTTGCTGCGTCCCAAGTCATTTAAGGCACATTATGTGTCGAATTTCCTACAGTGGCTGGAATTAATGTGCAGTACGCCACCAAGGCATGCAAACACTGACACCATTAAAGCGGTGCAAAAGCATTTAGCCTGCTTTAAAGTGTCGTTCACAAATGCCCCTCATTTCATCTACACACGACCAGAGTCTTCATGTTATGACATCTGTCCAGGAACCTTCGCTCACTGAGAGAGGCACTGTGTCTGGCCTAGCTGCCACTCTAGGTACAGAAATCTTGGGGGGCACATGCCTGCCCTCCCCATAACACGTGGCCTGTGCCCCTTGACCCCACAGACTTATGCTTACCCTTAGCTTTGGAGTGGACGCTCATGATGGTTTTCAGCATCTTTTCCACACCAGACCAGAGGACTAGATTCTGGATGTAGGGGTGGAGTACGCCACTGAGAGGGCTGCTCAGGGCACTAGAAGGGCTCTGGTGTCGGAGAGCAGAGAAGATTGGGGGTGTCATCCCAGAGCCCATAAAGGGGCCATGGGGCTGCCTCCCTGCACTGCACCAGTGCCTAAGGACGGGCCAGGGTGCCCAGGGCCATGAGGGTGAAGCTGAGGCTTGGGAGCTGGTGGTCTTGGGGAAGTGGACCCAGGCCAAGGGACTCAGTCAGAATAAAGTCGGACAAATCCGAGGGGCCTCAACCCAGACAAGGGCCTACCATCCCAAACCCTTTTTGTGTCCAGGGCAGCCTGTCAATTTATAGCATTAAGGTGTGGCAGACAAGAACAGAGTAAACCCTGAGAGGACAAAAGGGGCAATACCATGGGGCCAACATGGGTGCCGGGTGAGGTGGCTTTACCACCCCAACATCCAGACGGTTACACAAAGCCACATCTTCACATCCTGTCGTAAATGATACCCCAATCATATTTTAACATGCTAAACCTTAATTCTGATGTAATCACAAGATTAGGACACTGTAAAAAGGACACTGTGATAATCTCTATGGCCCATTGCTGTCTCTGCACTTGACCAAGCTAATTAAAATATAATACATTTAAATAAAGACTAAAACTGTATTATAGCTTAGGGAAAAAAAAAGAAAAAAGCCCTGCTCAGAGAGTTAGTGGAATATTTCTCAGTAATAGGCAAACATTAGTTTAGAAGCATCTAATTATTTTAATTTGGATTTGTGTCCTAGACAGCTGCAAAGCCCTCAGAGTCATAACAAAAACACGTGTGTTTATATTACTTCCCATGAAATACTCAGGTGAGAAATAAAACAGGAAGTCTAATGATTTTCATACAATAAGAAAATGTTATAAACTGAAACTAACGCATTTCTGTATTTATTGCAAGCAGGGGTGTGGAAAGTGTTGTCTGGTGTGCACTAATGCTTAGATGAAAAAAGCCCATAGGTCTTGATGAAAATGCCTTTTGGATTGAAAAAAAACCTCATTAGCTCAGAGCTATTGAGGCTTTCCCCATATTTTTAGTTTCACTATAAAAATAGACTTTTTAAGATGGAATCAGTTTAAAACTTGTATTAAGGGGAAATGTTGCTCAGGCTACATTCAAGCTCTGTTCATATTATTAGGCACTTGTACACATGATGCCATTAATATGCGCACCTGACAAATTGTTACTATGTGTGGTTTAATGGTGTCACAGTGTACAGGTACAAGATTTTGGGGGTTTTAACTGACTTTCCATCAGGAGCCTGCTGAAGGAAGATATGGCAAGGGGTCTGATCCTTTTTTTTTTCAGGGGTGAGTTGCCGGTGGCCCCTGAGTTGTGGGGGGCCCTGGTCCTTCCCTCTTGGCAGGCTGCTAGTGGGCTAGGTGCTGAGGATCTGTACGATCATTCATTACTTGGGAAATATGGGACTTGCCTGTTAGGGTTTTTTTATAAAAATAAAATAGAATAAAAGAAAAAATTAAAATTCAGCCTTTGCAAATGTTATAAGAATTTCCCACTACAGAAAACAGGGCAAATAAAAGTATTCTGCACAAGCATTAAACAGATCGCATATTCATGAACCAAAGAAAATGACTAAGACCAACACACAGAAATGCTAAGCCAATTAAACATTACAACACCTAATTTTCAATAAAGTGTGCCAACCTTGCAGGTCCAGAAACTGCCACAAGCAGCAAGGGTTAGTTCCCACATCTATAAAGAAAACCATAAGGGCTAGGGTCACAAGCCAAGGGGCCACAGGGAGGGAACAGGTAAATGGTAAAGAAAGATCAACACTGGAGAAACATACACTCAGCACCTTAATATCACTGCCCCTCCCCCCTCCCCCCACACACACCTCTGGAGGTACCCCCAAATAAGCCTTTGGTCCCTAGAGTGATCAAGCAGCATCCTGCAGCTGCCCCCAAGTCTGAGTCCAGCTCCTTCAGTCCACAGTCCTGGCTGCCCGAGCCAGTGAAATCTCCAGCTCCACTGTGCACTGCTCTGTAAGGGTGACCAGGCTCCATGTGCAGGCTACTTTCTCTTCCCCTTGCTCTAGCCCTTAAGTTTCCTTTTCCTTTTTACCCTTGCCCTAACCTGCGCTTGGGGGTTTCTGGGAGTTGCAGTTCATATTAACAGACATTACCCTCTGCAGATTGCCGCCTGGATTTACCCACTGTTATTCACGTTACGTTCACACTACAACAGCTCGGTTTGATGGAAGTGCATTATTTTCTTTCCATGAATTCATGGAAAAAGAGATATTAAAGGAAAAAAAAAACTAAAACAAACAAAGTCCTCTTATGTAAACAAGCAACTCTTTTTCTCTCTCTTTCTTCCTTCCATCCTTAACTTCACAGCACAATTCATCCTGTTCACCTTGCAAGCTAACAGCCACCAGAATGCTAGTAATAAGTGCAAAAGAAGTTGCAACATAGCATGGACACACAGCAGCTATTCAGGTCAAGATTGCAATATGTGACAACCCTCAGACAATATCCCACGCAAGAGATAGTTGTAAAGCATTGCCAATGACTTCAGTTATATTTTCTGTGATTTTAATGAGATATTCAAATGGTATTGTAAAGTAAAATTCTAATAATTCATCCTGTTAAACATTGAGGTGTTTAGATCATGTATTCTTGGAGAGGAGGCATAATGTTACATACTTGTTGCAAGTAGAGAGAAATAGTGGGATTTCATTTGGATTTAAGTGGCTAAATACTCATGATTTACTTGTCTTGAGAGAACTCCTAAATGCAGTTGGTTTAAATAGGACTTAGCTATGATTACATTCACCCCCATTTTTAAAACTGTTTAGATAATACAATATATGAAACTGGATTCATGAACTTTTAGATGAAATTCTTTATGCACCTGTAAACTGTTTTAATTATCTATGTTACACTGTGACAGGACTTGGTGCTAATTTAGTGAATAAGATACTTGCGTTCTCTTCAAGGATTAACCTACCCTCAGAAGTATAATCTGTATTGAAAGCTCTCCAAAGAGAAAAAGACAGAACTGCAACTGATGTAACCATTTTTTACTATGTTTGGTACTATTTTTTCTTTCCTTAAATTATAAATAAATCAAGTTAATCATTATGCTTATTTTTCCTGGGTTTAATCATTATGTTCCTGAATACTCTGGATATATCTGATTACTCTGTTTTAGTAATTTTTTAGATAAATTGCTTGACATCCAACACTTTGAAGCATTCTTTACTCAAGATCCCTTATAACAATTAGACATGTACTATGCTGAGTTCATCTGTGCCTCCTCTCCCATCTATAAAAGGGGGCAGTGCTTCCTTTCTTTCATTTTAGTATAGCCAAGCACAAGTAACAAGTCATGTAGAAAGGTCATGCAAATCAAAATTAGGTCTGATGCCAGAAAAAGATTGCCGAGAGAAGTGACTTAAAAATGTCTGCAAATGTAAAGATTTTAAGTTTTCCCAACATTTTTCAAACTGGTTTTCCAACCTTTTAATTGTTTTCCAGAAATAAAGCCACATTTCAGCTTCAAGGAACCCTCCCACACAGTCCTTCTGAAAAAGAGGTCTCCATTTTGCCATCTGTTTTCATTAGACTTGGCCTTAAAAGTTTAAAATAATTCATCTAATAGATTCTCTTAGGGAAGACCTTTATTGGTGTATTTTTGGCTTTGAAGCCAGTTTATTTGTAGGGTACATGGAGCCAAATTAGCAGATGATACCCCAAGGTAAATTCTGCTTGTTTCCACCAAGGTCAGTTCTGTAAAATCTGTAGTATCTTAGTTCAGTCATGTGAGTTGAGTACTCAAAAGCCCTGCAGTGACAACTTCACTGTTGCCATATGCTCTATCCATCTGGATTGATCACATATGATGGATGTGGTGGAGCATGTTTTTTCAGTTAGGATTGCTAACTAGAGCCCTGCATTTTTTTACAAAGTAATTGTCAGTAATGGGATGGAAAATTTAAAAAACCCAAAACATTAATTTATAGAAAAAGATATAAAGTGTTTTGTAGTAGTGGCAATAGCTACTGTGATATGCCAGCATTATTAAATTCCCAAAACAAAAGGTAGTAATGTACGCCTCAAAGTGCACTAGTTTACATTTCTATGAATTAATTTCATTATTTGAAATAGGCTTGATTAACTGCTTTAGAGTTTGAAGTACCTCTGTGCAATGAATAAACAAAAACTATAACTCATCTGTAATCCAGTAGCTTTGGACACTGATTGATAGGTCATCTCTTGTTCACCAAAGGCAGATGATATCAGGGCCTTCAGGGCATACTGTAAAATCCACCTGTTCATCCAGGGGGACTTCTGGAGTAGATACTGTGGATTGGGGGAAAGGAACAACTTATTTTGTTTTAAATAAATAAATTCACTGAGGAAATATTTCCAAAGAGATATATACTGTAGCTTGGAAGTATATTTATACCCTATTGGTGACAGCCACTGGGACATATTTCTTAAATAAACTTCCCCATCTTAAAACAAAACAAACAGACAAATTTACCATATTTTAGCTATATGATTTAATGTGTGGCTTTAAATTGAGTACCTAGATACTGAGGTGGGCAATAAGTTTGAGGGCCAGATCCTTCTAATCTTACATGGACTGAATTACATCTCGTTCCCTGTATATTTCATGACATTGATAAAACTATAGAATAAAGTAGTGTTCAAAACGAATAAAGTAAGACAATCCATCCCAAACTATTTTTTATTGCTTTACTTTAATACTGAAGTCCAGATCTCCCTATCACTTGGGTATTTAATCATGTCTCCCTGCAATTTGAAGACTATTTGTATGGTGTGCCTAATTCCCTACTTAGTGTTGTAATATGGAATCTTGATAGTTCACTAACATCTTCCTTCTAGAATCTTTGTTACAAGGAAGTTAGCTCATGATTTCTCTTAGACATTTAACAGATTGTTATGACAATCCAACCATAGGTGGTAAAACCAGAAAAAAATGGGTGTACAGTAGATCAAGAAACTGGAAAAATAAAACTTTGCAATGGTAAAAGGAGAAGCGTGCAGATACTAAGCAAAAATACAAAGCCAATGTATTGATCTGGATGAAAAAAATATTCATTGACTTTATAATTTGTTAAGTTGGTTTCTTTTTGAGCCTGTGAAACCTTAGCTTACTGGTGACGTTTAGCGAATTTCTGGATCATTTGCAAAAAATACATTGATGGCATGTAAACATTGAAATAAGTCACTGAAATCACCAGGGACTGAATTTATATTTAACTAAATTGTAAAGACCAGTGAAAGATGGGCCAAGTGCCCATGACTCCAGGACTATGTATGACAACAGCAAAGGGATCGTTACTTCTTCCACAGAATCTGGGGCCTTTCGTTAATGTATCTGTAGTTGGTGGATTTTAGGGTTACAGGTTGAACACTGAACTACAACCGTCCCCATTCAACCTTTACAAACCAAGTGGAGAGCAATCAAGTTCAACAGAAATATGTACTGGAAACCATAACCATAACAATGAAAGTAAAATCACAACAGCAGAACTCCAATCAATGTATACACAAACACTGAAGCTCAACTATAACAAGAAAACAACGCTTTTTGGTGTTAGAATTTTATAGTTCGCGAATGCCAATAGGGAAGGGAAGCACACAGGACACGGAGACAGGGTAACAATATGATGGAAAATTGTATTTGTTTGGATAGGTGTAGAATACAAAGGGGTCGTCAGGTCACGGGGTTCGTGGTGATCCCTTGCTTTCAAGCCCAAGGGCTTGGTGCAGCTGACCACCGGTAAGTCCCAGGCTGGGTAGGCGGCATAGGGTAGTGTACCTAACAAACTAAACTAAACTGTAAAAGTCCTTATAAGGTAAGCTAACACTAAACTATTTACAGTGCTTAAGCGAAAATGGCACGGCAGCTCACCAGTTCCGTCTTTGTTGCTGGAGAGATAAAGATTACTCCGTTCGGCAGGCCTGAAGGTCGCTCAGGGATTCACTCTGGGGGAGGCAGCTCCTGGGTGATCAGTCCAGTCGCTCTTTGTCGCTTGAGGTTCGGTCATGTAGTTCCTCCGATGAGCACTTGGAGCGTTGCACCTTTTATAAAAGTCCTGGCGGGAACTTTATCCAAACATTGCAAGTGTGCATGCTTGCTATATTTTGTGCTGCTCTGGGTTTTGGAGGGCTTTTGTTTCTTGCTGCGTAACTATAGCTGGTAATTTTCCACCTGGCTGTAGCTGGTAATTTTCCGCCTGCTCAGAGACCTTTTGACCTGGTCGACGGGCGCTGCCAGAGGCTTGCCTGGCTTGGCCATATTTTTGAGTAGGGATTCTGACATTTGGGAACCTGCTAGTTGTTAGTATGGTGCAGCATCAGGGCCTACCCTGTGGCCCACTGACACTGAGGTGACAGTGACTCCTGACAGCTTTCAGCTCCTTCTCCCTTAAGGATACTCAGATCTGAAAGTAGAGGGAACAGGGTGATACGTTACCAAATGAATGTTGAGTTTCAAAGACACTGTCTCTGGGCAAGTGTCCCAATAAGTATCCTAATGTCCAAGGTTTTCTTCGATATGCTGTCTTTCATGGAAAACTGGTGCTTCCTGACACTGTGGGGATGCAGTGTCGGCGGCAAGGTGCCGAGCAGTGACCACCCACGGAAGCCAGTGGCAGCATCAATGGAGTGGCGAGCAGGGACCACCTGCAGAAGCTGGTGGCAGTCTTGGCAGCGGTGGGCAGGGGGCTTGGCGAGCAGTGACTGCCCTCAGAAACTGGTGGCAACGTAAGAAGCAGCCAATCTTGGGGGGCACATGCTCTCTTTTCACCACAAATCAATATTACAAACACCAGTGCTATAAGGCCTCACACACACCTATTCCATACAGTCATACCTCACACTTAGGCTGACACACATCTCATACTAGCTCTTTCCCTCTCTTTCCCTCTCATTTGTGCGTGCCTTTCCCTCGTGTGCAATCTGCTTTTATATCACTTTAATCACCACATCTGCCGTCATTACCATTCTCCAAAAATAACGTTGTGAACACTGTCCCAGTTACTTTTGCACTCCACGCCCGTGCAATGCACACGTTACTCCACATGTTCATAAGATATAATGCACGTCCTATCACCGTAAGTGGGTCACTGACATCATTAAGGTGGAAAGTTCAGCTGTTCAGAAACCTTCACACCTCTAGTCAGAGTGCGTATGCTCCCAAGGGTGTTCTGGTCAGGAATCCATGTCTAACACCAGTATTAATCACATATTGCTGGAAAACAGAGTTTCCATAGTTTGAGTTTTCAGAATTTTTTGTACTAAGATGGGATGAAAGCCCAAAACTTGAAACTATTCATGGAACCAAAATACCACGATATATTGTTTTTAGAAGAACAGAAATATAATCTATCTGAAACAAAAAGTTCTCCAGGATCATAATCAGGTGTGGATTACACAACACAATTTCTTTTTAGTTTCACTGTTGGCCACTGTACAGCAAAAACTGAACTGACGAATAACCGATTAGTTTCATTCCTGCTCTCCTGTTGTGTGCCATGGTGAACCTGGACAAAATTATATCTTTTTTTAGTCAGAACTGAAAGTCTTTCCAGGGTCCATGCCTCCACTGCAGCTCCACCTACCTGACTGCCTTGGAGTTGAGGGCCCCCATGCTTCCAGGATGAGGCCTAACAAGAAGATTTTGCACAAAGTGCTGCAACAGAAGCTTGCCCTGCAGCAGTGTTGGCTTCCAATCTTGTGCTCCCTTTAAGCCAGTGCCCGGGACTGGTGCCCCACTTGCCCACAATTATTTTATTGTTTCCAGGAGCTGTAGTTTAGAAGACAGATAAAACAGCTCATCTCAATTTAGGTGCAAAATGCTCAGGCGAGCAAAGGGACAACTGATGGTAAAGAAGAACAGAATCCAGCATAATAGTACATTTCCAGACTACCATAAACCACTGTTAATCCAGCGTAGAATATTTTGGAAGGACACCGGATTAAAGTTTAATGGACAGGAAGATATCTTGTTATTCCAAAAAACAGCTTCTCTTTGGTTTATTAATATCCAGGAATGCAGTAACTTTTACTGAAGTGATACAGCATGGTTAAATACAATTCAGTGAATTGTTTAAATTAGTTCTTGTGTTCCAAAGGCATTATTAATCCTGTGATCAACAGCAGGGATAAACAATGTGTATTTGTTTAATACTTCCGTGCTTATTTAGAGAACAGAATGTATTGAGGGCTGTCCTTTTTACTGAAAAATAAATAAATAAAAGCACATTTTCTTAAATCATAACTGGGAAGAATTTGGTAGTGTCTGAATAATCATCGTTACTATTTAAGAAAATTAAAATATGCAACTCAAAATAAAATATAGGCAGTCTGGGTATCAGAGATTAAGCAAACTGCTTTGAAATTAAGCATGTGTTTAAGCACTTTTTCTGAACTGAAAGCCCCGTACAAAGGTCAGTGATGTATCCAGCTTCAAAAGTCAGTTGATAAATAGCAAGTCTACAACAATGTAAGTAATTTTTGCAGTTCCCCTCAAAATTACTTCCTGCTTAAGATGGTTGCTTATTTTACCACATTTAGGTATTGTTCCGGCACTATTGCCTTGATCCTGCAAACACTTATGCACATTTTAAACTACAATCATACGAGTAGTCTCATTGATCTCAGACCTACTCGTTGGCTGAAAGTTAAGCAGTCAGTGCCTTCATCTAACTTCATAAGGACAACACTGTTGCACTTATGATGTCAATAAAACCCTGAAATAAATAATAAAAATCCTACATTACTGGCAGCCAAGGTTTCATCTGGATCCACCCTATTCCCAAATAAATGGAAATAAAAAATAGGGGGCAAGGGGAACAAGGTTCTGTATATTCCTTTCCACCTTCACATTGCTCAGCCTGTTGATATCTTATTCCAGTGGTCTACTACGCTTTCACATCTATTTCAATACCATAAAAGCAATACCTCTCTCAACCTCACCTAAGGTTCACACTGTAACACAAAACCCTCGTGACCCTCACGTTTTTTTTCCCCCCATCAATGGATCAGCATATTTGCCTGTTATAATTCATTTGAGAAATTATTCCAGGTTGAGGTTAACATTGCAGAGTTCAGTTAGCTGCTGTTAAAACTGAACTGTAACACAACCTTTACTATGATGGACCGGACCGCAGTTCTCAAGGTCACTATTTTGTGTGCTTTTGATGGCTTTCAGACGAATGTACAGAGAAAAGAATCAATTGGTGCTAGGCAGAGCAGATCAAAAAGTGGGGTTTTTTATACATATTTAAAAAAAATGTTTTAACCTATTACTCATGCAATTGTTCTTCTGTCTTATACTTCTTGTGCTGTACTCATAACTCTCATTTCTCTGGTGACTCCTCATTTTTTGAATCAACATTGTCCCACTCAGATACCCCAGCTTTTAGCTGGCTGAGCAATGGAATAGAGTACTGATTACTGGACTGAATAGTTCATTGCTGCTTTTCCTGACTTCCCTGAAGACAGGAAATCTCATAGAAATCTTGGGGAAGAGGAAGAAAACAAGTGGATCTTAAGGATAGAGCCATGCATGTACACAGCATCAACTAATAAACTAAAAAATATCTGTAGAAAGCCATAGATTTTGCCATAGCTTGTGAATTTGTGCCATTTTGTGTGAACTATTAAAATGGTGTCCTGTTTTGGTCACACACAGTGAGGATATTGGTAAATGTGCTCTGGCAATATATATATATATTTACAGCATATTCTTGGAATAGGGGAAAGGAGGCTAAGTTTATGACAGTACAAGAGATTAAGGATTATCGTGCAGATCTCTTAGGTAATTTACATACCACAATTCTATTGATTAAAAATGCTGTAAGAAGCTATCCAGGCTCTCTCACACTAAAAGTTTCATACTGCAACGCTGTGAGCACACAAAAGATCAAATAAAACTTTCTACTGACTTATGTTTAGTGAAAAACATAAAACATGACTTTCAAAGATGTCACTGGAATCGCTACTATTTATAGAAAATTGTACATTTGCACCTGGATGATATTTATTAATTTTGAAATCAACTCTGCTGGCCAAGGCTTTTATAACCTGCTGACATAAGGCAAATTGAATTTGTTGACATACATCAAGTCCTATGTTACATAACAAGGGCCTTTAATCTGATGCCCATTAGTTTTGCTCATCTTAGCATTTCATTTCAAGTATCACTATATCAATCAAATAGGATAGCTCTGTGGGTCTCCTTCACATTTAGGAGCCTTAGGGAAGTGTCTCATCAGGTTTCACAGCTCGCTTTACTAATCTGTAGCATTCTTCTTTGGTCTGATTTGCTGAAACCACAAAAACTTACGTTGATTAAAATAGTCAGTTTATATAGATGAGATAGCACAGGAGAGAGGGAAAGTCTATTTTTTTAAAAATAAATTACATGTGAACATAATGGCATTTCATTGGCTTTCATGAAGATTCATATTAACTGGATGATTTAACAGGGGGGGAGAAAGGAATCAAATATTTAGGTGAACAAGTAATAAGTTTAAAATGATACAAGAAACATTAGGAACAGAATAGCAGTGCCTGGGCTACACAAGTACATAAAATAGATAGACAAATCCCCTTAATTTTTCTCTTCCCCCACCCCCCCAAACCTTCAAACCCTTCGATAGCAGATGTTTTCAATCTTTTTTTAGCAAGTTTACCCCTTCAGTCTCAGAGTTTCAGCTCATGTACTCCTTTATACTTTTTCTTGTATGGGGGGGTGCAGAAGATCAAGGGCGGGCCCATGGTGAGGGAGGGAGTGGGGCTGGGCTGGGGCAGGCACTGTATAAGCAGAGGGAGAAAAAATTATTTGTGGGGGCTGAGCGCATGTGCATCCCCCCAGCAGGTAAGTCTGTAGGGGAAGGGGCAGGGAGAAGGGAAAGAGCCATGGCGGGGCAAATCAAACCCCCCGTAGTGAAAGAGGGAGTGGGGCATAGGTAGAAGCAGGGACTGAGGTGACTGGGGCCCTGGCCAGGCCGGGTGGTGGGAACAGCAGAGGCCCAGGGGGCACCAGCACCTGGCCCAGTCCCACTACCTGGCCCGGCCAGGGCCCCAGTCACACCAACCTCTGCCTCTGCCCCACTCCCTCCCTCACTGTTAGGGTGTTGTAACATATTACAATTAGCCCATGCTAACTAAGGAATGTTAGGCAGTATTAAAGTTTGCATGTGCTGTGAGCAGTCACACATTAAGGGTTAATACCTTCTCTAACATGCGCAGCTCTGACTTGTTGCTAGAGAGTTGGAAAGCAGGGTCATGGCTAGGCAGCAAGCGCGGCCTAAGCGGCAAATGTGGCCAGTCACAGGGGGGCACTGGCACTCTCAGGGGGTGCACATGCACCCCCATGCACCTCCTACGCATTGCCACTGCTGCACAGCAGCCTAATAATACTGGATGCTATCCAGCTTTAATTTGCATGTGTAGCAGCGTCTTCCCTGTGGCTGAGAGCCCCATAAGCTGACAAGGCTCCCAGCCACAGAGTTGCACCATGGCCAGTGTAAAACCGCTGAGCCCTAGGAATCAGGGTAGTTGTGATCTCCAGGGCTTGGGTGTGTGGGAAACTCCCGGACCCTTGGGATGGTAGCTGCCATGATCCCTAGGACTCCAGGGTGCAGGAAAACCCCTGGGGCCAGTGTACTGCAGTGATCTTCTGGTTCAAAGTGTTTTCCACACCCCTGGGGCAGGAGGAAAATTGCCCTCTGGTAATCCTTCAGTCCTAGGGGTTTCCAGACACCCCCAGGGCAGGCAGATAGGTGCAGCAGCAATCCTCCAGCCCTGGGGTGCATAGTGCATCCTTGCAGCTGGGAGCCCCTCAACTGACAAGGGTAGGGCTCCCAGCCACAGGATCTTGCTTCTTGCCAATGCAGGGGGAGCTTAGGATCAGGCTCCCCCTGTAGTGTCAATAAAGCATGATAGGATCTAATGCACAATCCCACAATTGCATCTCCTGCCATGCATATTGTAAATATACCATATCCTTAGTTGCCAAGAACACAAAAGCTGGAGTGATTCTGGTCTATATTTGCAAAAGCCAAAGCATAGGGGTGGAAGTTTTGCCAGTGTTAGATCAAAATAACCCTGGTTCATCCCACTTCCAGTTCTATTCTTAACAACAGGCAAATGCTATTATTCCTATCTTCATGATTAAGAAAATGAGTCAGAGGAATTCATGTTATTCATACAAGGCCACTGGGAAAGTCAGTGTCAGAAATATGATGAACATCTATATGGTACTGGCAACATGCTGTTTGGTAGACTGCAGTTAGCTTTAAACTTCCACTTTCTACAGAAAGTCAAGAAATACCATCCATTGAGCAATATATCTTTTGTAACTTTAAATCATTAGCTATAGCATTATAGTAGCTTTTATTATGAAAATACTGCTGTGCTCAAGGAATCCCAGGGATGCAATGTGATCAGAGCTGAATGTCACAATGAAGATCTGTTCATTTTGCTCAGTGGAAAGTCATTTGAAACAAGATTTTTGATGGCCACCTAGAGGTTTAACTGGATGATTTCTTTTGAGTCTTTTGTCATGTTTTTCACACCCAATATCTCAATTACTAGGAGCAGGAGAAAAAAAGTAGACTAGATCAGTAGAATTCCAGAGGATAAATGGAAAACATTCATATGGAAAGAAAAGGTTACTGGAGAAAACCTGCTGCTCTAGTTTTGCAGAAATAAGTCTGCTGATAAACATAAGGGTATTTTAAAACCTATTACCTATAATTATCTTCAAATTATGTGTACCTGATAGTTTTTCAGAGGGAAAACTTGCACAGATCATTGAAGTGTCTGAAAAAAGGCAAGTTTTACTAGAATTTTGACAAGCACTATATGGAATGAATTAAAATATTGCTTTCCTATAGAAATTATCTGCAAATTGTCAGTTGCACAGCTGTTGGGGAATTTTCAACTGGAGCTGCAGTTCCTTCTTTTACCAGTTGGATATATTGTCCCTAGCAAAATGTCAAACCAAAAAGTGCGGGGACGCTAATACACAAAACGTGGAGGCTGGGTGGATTGCGGTAATTACCATGCTCCTACAAACTTGATTAACTGAGTCTTCTCCAACGTGCTGTAATGACTGCATGTCAGAACAGCTCCACAGTATGCGTACAGGCACCCTATATGTTCTGATCAATGCTTGTACTGCCAATGTTTCAATATGGCCAACACATGTTTACAAGGGCTTGATCCAAAGCCAGCTGCAGTAACTGAACAGATTCCCATTGATATCCAATGGGCGCTTAATAAGATCCAAAGTAATTGATAGCTGTCTTGTCTGATGCCTACATGGATCAGTCCTTTTCCTGTAATATGTAAGCATCTCACAGTTTTTCTAAGGACCATTAATCCACAAAACACCCCTATAAGGAAGGACAATACTTTTGTCCTCATTCTACAGTTGAGGAACTGGGCATAGGAGGCCATATCCAGAGTGGTATTTAGGCACATCATCTCCATTGATTTCATCATGCCTAAATAGCAGTTGGCATCTGAGTAACTTTGTACATCTCAGCCGCAGAGATTAACTCAGTTTGCCCATTACCATCCAGAATGTTGCAGAGAGGGTGAGGAACTGGCCCCAAGGTCCCCAGGGTCCCAGGCAGGTCCCTAATGATTGGAAAATTCCTTTCCCAAGATTTCTTTCATAAAAAGCATGTCTGAACTTTTCTTTGTCTGCTTCCTTTCTCAGAGGTATTTATCACAATCTGCAGGTTCATTGGATATGACAGGCTGCTCTGTGAGCACTTCAGCTATGGCCTCAAACTTGTGATTTTAGGGCTGTCAGCTGTGCACCTTAGCACCCGCACCACCCCAGCCTTTCCTTGGTCAGCTGTCTGTCGTGGAACTTTACTGTAGGCACAACCTGGAGTAACTTTGAGGGATGTGGAAGAATAATTTATACCAATGACAAATCATGAAAACTGTCAGATAATTTTGAGCATTTTTATTGTAGTTTTGAAATTAGAAGGGAAAACAGCTTTATAAATTGTAAATATTAACCTTTTGTATTAGGGTTGTTGGTTGTAGCCGTGTTGGTCGAAGCACAGAGGCAGACAAGGTTCTTTGGGTAGATTGAGGACTGGCCTGGCACAAGGGCTATGGTAATTACATGGACAGAGGTTTGTTAGGCCTCTATAGTGCCAGGGATCTATGATTCGATTGCATCTGAAAAGGTTAATCACGCAGCGTTTTGGCCTCTGGCCTAGCCCCACCCTGAGGCCTACTACTGTTAATGAAGACAAACATCAAAGTTAGGGTTAATAAGCACATCTGTATTATAAGCAAAGATATCAACAATCATAACAACATGAACTAATCAGCAACCATTGAACAGAACACTATATACCAATATATACAGAGAGCAATACTGGCCCGTCACCAGCGGTGGCAGTCAAGAGCACTGACACACAGGCTACAGGGTCTACTGTCATGTCCCTGTCGGACAGAGGATTTCTATCCTTTTCTCCACAAATGAAGTAGGAATGAGTCTATGGCTAAATTCTGAGGTTTTACCACTCTGGGAACAAATAGAAGTACGAGACCACATATTGATTCCTGAAGCTGTGAACAAAAGTCAGTTCAACCTATCCCTGGCCCTATCCTGCATTCCAGAACAAATATGGGTGCAAAACATTATAGCAGGTATGCTTAGGCAGGGATATGAAGGTCACAGAACTATGGCTTGCTCAACTGATGGTCATATTCCGTTCTCGTTAAAAAACTGGGGGACTGTGGCGTCGACACCTACACAGTCAAATGGGTCGCCAACTGGCTGGAGGGCGTCACCCAGAGAGTGGTATATGGATAGGTCATTTTCGACCTGGAGGGATGTGGGTAGTAGGGTTTCGCAGGGCTTGGTCCTCAGGCCTGCACTGTTCAACATCTTCATCAGTGACTTGGACGATGGGGTAAAAAGCACCCTGTTCAAATTTGCTGATGACACTAAGATGTGGGGGGATGTGGGCACACTAGAAGAAAGCAATAGGCTACAATTGGACCTAGACAGGTTACAG
>NW_017729032.1:252340110-252348968 GCF_001723915.1 Gavialis gangeticus | reverse complement strand
TTTAAGACAAGGCTAGACAATCACCTTGCTGGGGTCATTTGACCTCAGTATTCTTTCCTGCCATGGCAGGGGGTCGGACTTGATTATCTGCTCAGGTCCCTTCCGACCCTACTAACTATGAAACTATGAAACTAATTGTACCAATGAATCATTAATTGAATTGGATAGACTGTCTAGCTGATCTACAATTGACAACAGTTTACACTTTATGACTTCCACATCTATGGTACTGAGTGTGCCTACCCCTAGTGCCGTCCCTCCTAGGATGGTACCCAGGTCTCTTTTTTGCTTTCTGTGTGTAGTCCTTCCTTCATCAGTTTTCCTTAGTCATGAATCCTACCCCTCCTGGAGTCGTCACAAAAACCTACAGAAGGATGGCTTTACTGCAATAATATTTGTGTAATTCAATATTATAGCTACTTTCTTGACTATTCTTACAGGATTAACTAAGATTTCCCATGGTTTATGTTCTACTGTGAAAATCGTACTAGTATTATATATATGTGGAACCAGAATGATGTTTAAAAAGAAAACATCTCGAAACCCCATGGGTCCAACGATTTCCCACCACACAGAAAATTTCAAAGTAGCCATAATCCACTGCAGTCCAGTGTAATTTAGATAGATTTTAGTCTCATTCTTTGGTTGATCACATTGTCCATATTCACATAAAAACTCAATTTCCTTGACACACTTTTAGATTCTAAGGTGCTGTCTCTAAAAGTCCATAATTGTCCTGTAGGATCCTAGACATACCATGGTTGGACCTGGTAGTCCTCATTTTTTACTCCTATATCCAAACCGCAAGATAAAAAACTATTGGTTTTCCCATAAAAATGGGGGATGAAACCTTCCAAAACACAACATAACATAAAGTATCCATAATGAGGTCTTGGGTCAGTTTAATGTCTGCTTTGTATTTTAAAACTAGCTTAGTGAGATCTCTCTCTTGTACTCCAGTGGATTTATACTTGTGTGACCAACATTCCACTATGCTGTCCTGTTCTGACTGGAAGGTGAAGATTACATTTCATGGAGGCACTGCAAACCTGGTAAGCAGCCACAACCCATTGTTGTGAGGAATCTTTGACTTTTAACTCAATCCGCAGTTCGACTGCTTTATCCTCCATAGGCATTGGATTCTTAAGATAAAAGCATTGTATTGTGTTTACTCGATCCCATACCTCTAGATATCGAATGCCTTGCTTATTCAAGTTGAGGTCAGTTGAGATAACGGTGTTTGTAAATCACCATTCAGCATTCCATATCAAAGACTTGCGCTAAGACTCAGATTGTGGAAACTCTCTTTGAATAGACATCTCGATGATCTACAATGTGGATGGAGATGATGTAGTATTCCCAATTTGAGTGCAAAACCATTGTACTCCTCCATGTCTTGAACCGTCTGTTGAAACCTTGATAGCAGAATCAGGAAGACACTTGCCATCCATATCTTCAGCTGCATGTTTCACTTCAAAGATATAAACAAGATAAATAAGCAAAAATATCATATCACACATTTTGCAAGTCTGGAGTTCCCTTCCAGACTTTTAACTGACTTGAAAGAAACCATTTTTTTTGTTTTCTTTTTGTTCTTCCAAATTTCTAGAGCATATATAGTGGGACTAATCTTGTCGACAATGTATACTAGTCCTATCCATATTGGGGAGAACAGGTGTTTCTTCTTTGAAAAGGTTCTATATAAGACTCTGTCTCTGACATTCCAGACTTCTATTCTTTCTGTACAAAATATTTATCCATTTTGATTTCTCTGGTTCCCAAAGCTGTAGCCACTTGAAGTTGGATTTTCTTTATATTCTCCATCAGTTGAGCAAGCCATAGTTCTGTGATAACTTTTGGTTGCCATTCACTTGGTATATCTAAGTTCACCCACCATTGTTTGGGAAGTCTCATCTGTCTGCCTCTCATTGCCATGTATGGCGTGAGCCCATGGCTGGCATTAGTTCCCCTTAGTGCCATTAAGATGAGAGGCAGTTTTTCATCCCAGTTGTTGCCATGACTATTGACCACCTTTCTCAGAGCTTTTTTCACGGTTCGATTGGCCCTTTTGACAATTCCCAAGCTTTGTGAGTGGCCAGGAATGTGGAGCCACTGTTTGATGTTAAATGCATGGCATACCTCTTTGGTAACCTGGCCCATAAAGTGAGGGCCCTGGTCAGTGTCGATGATTTTAGGGGTACCCCATCTGGAAAATACATGGTCTATTAATATTTTTGCCATGGTCAAGGCAGTGCAATTTTTCTTTGGAAATGCTTCCACCTATTTTGTAAAGGAATCAATTACCACTAGGCAATAGCAATTTCCTCTTTTCATAGGGGGAAGTGGACCGATATCATCAATTTGTAAGTGAGACCATGTTCCCTCCATTGTCTGGTGTCTCAAGAGTCCCTTTTGGATAATCTGATCTGGGATGTTTGTGGCATAGGGTAAACAATTGTTTACGAAATTTGCCACATCATTTTTCAATGATGGCCACCAGCGAAAAGTCTCTAGTCTGCTGATGGTTTTTTCCATTTCAAGATGTGCATGATCATAAGTTAGTGTGATCAGGTTGGTCCTCAATGATTGGGGGACCACCCACACCGGTGGTCCTTCCCTCTTCTTGGTGAGGATGAGACCTGATGGCTCTTGCCATATACACCAGTCTCGTTGATTCTTGAGTTGCACTAATTTCTTCAATTCAATGTCCTGATGCTGCATGCCAATTAAATCTCCAGTGCCAGGATCAGGTGGTGTAACCTTAGACACAGGGCCAAGCTCTTTGTCTGACATGACCCATCTAGGTCCCACCTTGGCTCCTTTCTTTGCAGCTGCATCTGCCAGGTTGATCAAGGAGAATTCTAGTGACTTTGTTCTCTGGCTTTTACCTTGATCATGGTAACCGGATCCTCTCTATTCTTACAGAGATGGTCAGCATATAATAATAATTCTGCATACCTCACCGGCTTTCTGTCCCGTCATAAAATTATGCACATGCCACACTGGCATCCAATCTGTGAGAGCTCTCACGACCCAGTCAGAGTCGTTACATATTGTTGTTGAACAGGTTGGCAGGGTGTTTTCTAAAGTAGTGATGATGGCTACCACTTCTGCAGCTTGGGCAGAGTGTGGGCTGCTTTGTCCACTTATGCACCACTGTACGGTTCCATCTGTTGCTACCTGAAGTGCGGCAAATCCAGTGCAAGGATACAATGAAGGCTTTGTCATCATCAGGAATTTTCTCCCACATCAAAGTTACACAATGGTGGCAGTGCATGGGTGAGCTGTAGCCCTGAGGCAAACAGGTGAAAATATATTATTTTTTAACATAAATGCAAACTTATACCAGCAATCGGAATGAACCAGAATCACAAAAAATGCATTAGCTAGGTTGATGACACTGAACCATCAGGCTCCATGGGCTATGCTGGCTAACACTTCTGGATATTTGGCCACAACAGGTGCTAGGGTTGGTGTATTTTTATTTAACTGGCGATAGTCGCAAAGTGACCCTATCTGCCTTTTGTGTGGGCCAAATCAGACTGTTACATATGCTATGGATTTCCACTATGACTTGTTGGCTTATTAATGAGTCAGTAGTGTTTTGAATACTGTTTTCTGCTTCTTCAGGAAATCGGTACTGCCATTGTGGCTTTGGATCATTTCCATTTATCCAAATTACAGTATCAGTTTGTCCACATTCTAATTTATCATGTGCCCACACTTGTGGTACACTTAAGGCAAGCTCTTTCACTTCCGGGCTCCAGTCAGGAAAATCCAGTGCTTCCATTGCCTTTAAGGTAGCGCATCTATGCTTCGCCAGAATGGTACAATAGCCCTTGGCTCCACCAGTGCGTCGCAGGATCCTGTTAGGTAAATCAATCACAATTCCCCAAATTTCCAACAGGGGAAATGCCAATTTCCCATTAATGCCAATTACCCATTAATGCCAATTATTCCTAACTGACCCAAATTTAGCAAGCCAAAATTGAATGCCCTGTTTTCATACCAATTCTGATTACTTTGGGGTCTGAGAAGCCAGGCACTTTTTCAGAACCTACAAAGCCCTCTAATAATTTGACACTGTTGGGTGTCCAATTCGAAAATGGCATTATCTCATTGCTTACTATGCTTAAAGAGGCACCCGTGTCCACCAGCATTCTCGGTGAGTGACACAGCATTTTCCCATCAGGCTCTTGAAAATCAACTAAAACTGTTGGATGCCCCCAGGAATCAAAAATAAGTTGTGCCAATTCCTGGGGTGAGGAAAGCACTGGGCTGGCCTAGTCAGAGTAGTGGATTGCTGGAGGCAGCAACAATCCCTCTGCACTACCCTCACGCTTTGCCTGATTCTCTTTCTATTTCTGTTGGGTCAGCATCTCCAGGAGCCTTAGGGTTGGTAACCCATTGATTACGTCTTTGGAGATGTATTTTAAAAGGTCCTTCCAGATGGAGTCCCGCAACTTGAACTTAGGGGCTCTAAGCTCCTGCTTCTCATTATTGCTCCATCTTTGTTGTTTATACAATGACTTCCACCTATCTTTGTCACTACATTTCATGTCCTACTTAAATGTGAGGTTCATTGCATATACTTGCTCTTTGTTGTTTCCCCGCATGGCTTTTTGATCGCTCTTAGTGGTGTCACTATCACCAGCGGCTGTTTTTGTTGTGTTCCTCCTTCGTCTTTGCAAGGAGGATCTTCCTCTTTTCTGCTCATGTCCTTTCGGGAAACAATAGAAACTCTTCCCTTTTTAGTCTTGGTATTTTTGCTTGCATCTAGCTCATAGCCACGTTTGGCCCAACGAAGAATTTCAAGTGTTGCGTCTAGGACGCTTCCACCTAAATAAGTTTGCAGCTGGGAATTAAATCCTCAGATTAATGTTTTTTCTTAAAGTTATGTATATTAAAATCAACCTGACCATTTATTTGCCAGGCAAGGCCTGCAGATAAAAATAATAGTTTTTTTCTCTCTGTATACACCTTAGGTCTCTCTCCAGGACCTTGACGCTCCTTATGAAATAATACTATTGCTGGTTTGGAGGGAAAAAAACAATTTTAATATCTCATCCCTAATCACACCTGCACCCTGCGCTCTTCTATTCTTGATGTCTACGGGCATTGTCGCAAAATGCCAGCCATGCATGCATTCTTGCACAATATCAACTAAATCCAGGATCATATAATGTGCACTTTCTCCTAAAATAGCTAGCTCAGCTAACCAGGAAACAGCTGTCTCCCTTTTAAGGGGTTCAAGCTGTTTCCCCACAGCCCTTATTTGTTCTGCCATTAATGGGACCACAGCCATTTCTGTGGTTCCCTGCAGGTTCAGTCCCTGCTGGTCTGTTCTGAAAACCTCTTTCACTGTCATCAGGGCCATCGGAGATGGCTCCTCAGGTGGGGCAGTCAGTTGCATCGACCTGCTTAAGGCCATTTCCCTATTCCTTCCTGTCTTAAAACTGAATGTATTCCTTCATGAGGACTCTGAACTATCAGAACTCATCCCTTCCATGGGCCTACTGAACCTCTTAGCACAATCATTCAGATCTCTAAGCTGGGATCTCAAGTCATTAATTTGTCTCTTGCATTTGAGATGACAGTCCCTCTGTCTTCCTGTTGCAGCTTCCAGCTCGCTCATCTCCAAGAGGTGCTGCTTCCTTATAATTTTGAAAGCTGCTTGTAGCTCAGCCGCTTCCTGCTTCCATATCTTTCTGTCATTTATCTCTAACTCCAGTTGCTTCCAGGTACCTTTCAAGTCCTCCTTTAAATTAACAATTTCCTGTGAATCTTTTGCCACATTCCCTTGCAGAGCATATAAGCTGATTCTGCAAGTGTTTCACTTCTTCAACTCTGTCTGCTTCCACAGCCACTATCTGCTGATGTAAACTCTCCCTAGCAGCTACCTCTTTCTTTGCCATCTTTGACAAGGCCCTAATACATGCAAGCATGCCCAACAGCATAGCCTGCTTACATTCCTTGCCTGCGCGCTTCTCAGAGGTCCAAGATAACCAATGGTTACACAGATTCTTGTATGCCATTTCAGTGTCATACAAGTCCACCCCTTTCCAAAATGTGACCTCCTTCACCAAGAAGGAGCACATATGCTTATACCGTAACCCTGGGTCAAATCACTTTTCAATTTTTTCCGCTGTGCTGTCAGTGGAGACAACAGAAACCTCAGCTCATTCACTAGCAATGCTATCCATTTCTGATCTCTCAACTAAAGTTTCACCTCCAAACAAAAGAAGTTCTGTACAGCACAATACCACAAGTGTAATAACCTTTCTTCAGCACTTACAATGGCAGGGTGACTCTTGCCCCTGGACTTCCCTGAATGAAATGCACTCGAGTAACACATTGCACCCAGGCCCTTTTAAATCTGCGGTACTCTATAATACTGATGCCCACTATTATCATACACAAGACACAACTGACTAAAACGAAAATTACACTGGCCACAGGGAGCCAAATCTCTCTCATGAAGCTCAACCATCATGTAAACACAAATCTAAAATTAACCCTTACACCCACTGTGTGTGGTGACTCCTCCTTGGATCAAAATTTCCCTCAGACTGCCACACAACAGCTCGAGCCCCAAACTCCAAAAAGTCCAAAAATTAACCCTTTAGATGCCCACCCAGGGATGCCACTGAAGACTGGCCTGGCACAAGGGCTATGGTGATTAAAGGGGCAGAGGTTTGTTAGGCCTCTACAGCGCCAAGCGTCTAAGATTTGATTGCACCTGAAACGGTTAATCCCTCAGTGTATTGGCCTGTGGCCTAGCCCCACCCTGAGGCCTACTACTGTTAATGAAGACAAAAACCAAAGTAAGGGTTAATAAGCATATCTGTATTATAAGCAAGGATATCAACAATCATAACATGAACTAATCAGCAACCATTGAACAGAACACTATATACCAATACGTACAGAGAGCAATACTGGCCCATCACCAGTGGTGGCAGTCAAAAGCACTGACACACAGGCTACAGGGTCTACTGTCATGTCCCTGTCGGACAGAGGATTTCTATCCTTTTCTCCACAAGTGAAGTACTTGGAGATCTCTGAAGGGAAGGGTGATATTGTACCTGTCCTATGTGGGGTGGGAAATGAAGGTCAATATCTCCGGTGGAATTAAGGTGTATCTTGGTGGACTTGTCCTTGTCCCCACTCACACCACTCAGCACCCACACTCCCAATCTTCCCCAGCCTCTCACACACGGGTACCAATCACTTCTACCACATCCCAGCAGATTCAACACCATACAAATCTCTCAGGCTCTCAGCCATGACGCCCAGTGCATCCAGACACCCAGGCGTACAGCCAGTCATGCACCGTCAGTCATGTCTACCTGCATATACACAGCGCCCACCGCCTCTTGGTGCACGCACTCCCCACCACACTACACATACACGCATGCACTGAGACAACGGTCAAGACTCGTTTTATGGTGGCCACCTCGCCACCTGTCAATCATGCCAGTGCTCCAATCAATCAATAGCATCACTTTCTTGGACTAATCACATTAAATAGTACCACATAAACTTATTAACATATTTTTCCCACTCTATTGTTATATATCAAGGTTTCAGCTGCCTGAGTTTCCTAAGTGGGTCATAGCATCATCAAGGTCAGAAGTTTAGATGTTCCAGAGACTTCCAACCTCTAGCCATCCTATGCATGAGTAATCAATATTATGACTAGACTAGGACTCATGCTGTTTACAAGATGTGATATCTTTTATTAGACCAACTAAAGTGTTGGAAATATTGTTCTTTGCAAGCTTTTAGGCACAAACACTCTTTGGCCTCCTGTGCCCAGTTCCCCAACTGTAAAATGAGGACAAAAGTATTTTCCTTCCTTATAGGCTACAGCTGTTATATATTTCCCTTCCTTATAGACTCCAACAGACCACAACTGTTTCAAAACTTTCATAACATTTTTAGTAGTGTGTATGTAGAGGGAAGGGGCAAGGCGATTGGAAGGTAAGGAATACATATATTTCTCCCTCAAGACTTTTTTCACTTAAAAAACAAGGGTTGTGTTTTCTGTTGTGGGAGAAGTGAAAATCTAAGTATGAATTCCATTTGCCGAGCCACATTGTGTCTGGCTGAAATTCACTGCCATGACTAACAACATTCATACTCTCAACGTTAAAATATGTGGAAATGGAACTCAGACAATCTCTGGGACAAGGAGCTCAGATTGTTTTCTTTGATCTTGTTTTGAAGAAAATAAATAAAATCCCCATCTATCAATTTTTAAGATTGCAAAGAACAGAAATGAGCAGTTCCACACCAGCAGAAAGAAGAGGCTTACAAGGTAGCTGTGCCTGTTTGCTCAGCAGAGAGAACTGAATATTCATGCAGTGAAATCATTTCTCACTGAACATACATTGCAAGACATGTCTGAAAATATTGTCTGCAATTAGAGTAAGTATTTTAAGATCAGGAAGTCATTGAGGTTTATGCTGGAATTTGTGGTGCTATCCATGATTTTATAGAAAGGAAAGGAAAGGAAAGGAAAGGAAAGGAAAGGAAAAGATTTATAAGCAGTTTCCTCTCAAGTAAAGAATGGCTTAAAGCAAAACCCTGCATTCAGCTAAACTTATTTTCTGGAATTATTTATCAATCAATATGAATCCAAAGCAGACACTGGGCCTTAGCACAATTATTCAGGAGTCAAATGCATCAAATACAGGAATCTAGGATGATCTTGTAAATTAAGCTTTTCCAAAATATATTGCTGAAGTAGTTGATCAGTTCTTAGTATCAAACAAAAAACATATTTGTGATAGGCACCTATGAGCTTGGTTCTTTTATTTTTTTTACACACACACACACACACACACACACACACA